>NW_009914330.1:48025-57357 GCF_000696875.1 Nestor notabilis
AAGAGTGGACCACTTAAAAAATGTTTAAGTGGTGTCAGAAGTAAGCTTATGTGTCCTAGAGAATGGAGATGGGAGAACATCTTACACTGCAAAAAAATGGATCAAAGCAATTGGGACAGGGGAGAGTCAGGGGAAGAAACAAAAAGAAAAAAAGAGTAACAAAGTGCTGTGGGAAGGACACTTTCTTTTGTAAGCTCCCAGTTGAATTCATGACATCTGTAGCCTTGAATTGATGAAACTCTAGGTCCTGCAATTGTAAAGATTTCTCATGATCTACACAATTGTGTTGATTTCCCTTTGGTTACTTTGGGGGCAGGGGGAAAGAATAAGCAAAAATAAAAGCATTGAGGAGTTTAAGCTGGGGCTTGAGGCAGACCACAGCAAGGAGATGAGCTAGGGCCTTGCTGCAGGGAGGGACATCCCAGCAGCACCCTGCTGTTGGCTATCGGAGAATTGACAACCAGTGCCTTTTTACTATCTGGAGATACACGGTGTCACTGGAGTCTGACACAGGTTGACATTTGTGCTTCTACTGGCATTTCCACGTCAGAGAAGTCTCAAGGTGCAGAAGACACAGACATTTGTGAATTGTGCCAGTGTAGCTAGTCATGCCATCCAAGAGTGTCCTATGCTGACCTGCATCATAAGTGAATGGAAAGCTTTTTGATTGATGTAAATTAGCATTATCTTGGAAGAGGAGAAGCAACAATAAAAATGAATATTGTGTACATTTCCTGGGAAGTCCAAGATGGAAAACCAGCTTCATGTATGGTCTTTTGAGCAAAGTTTGATGCTCTACAGGACGGCATTGTGGATCTCCCCAGCCAGCTCATTTGCCCAATCTGCTTAGCCCCAGACTCTTTGCCAGCTGGCTGATGAGGCTCTACAAAGTGATGATGACTTCTGCGCTGTTACGGATTCCTAGAAGGGAATCTGCTGGTGCTATAGGATGGGAGCTAGCTCCCTAAAGAATATTCTAGGTCTCGTCCTGCAAGTGTGGAAAATGTAAATTTATTTCTCCTCATTTCAAGGATGTTATGCACTGGTACTAAGCTTCTTCCTTTTGACAAGGAGGACAACAGATTTGCCATGGCTATGGTCACACTTGATGTTCAGGAAAATCCCCCAAGAAAACATTTCTATTATGTTCTTCAGATTTTGTAGCAGCATTACCTCTGAGATATCTACATTTGTCTCTGTGTTGGTATGTTCCCTGACCCCTTTTTGCAAGAAGGGTCTTGCGTGTAAAGCATCATGGTCACGACACCTGAGAAGGATAAACAGCAAAAGAAGGCCTTGGAATCTGCAGTAAGCAGTGTCTGAAGGTGTGCTTCTGATAAGTTTTTCACATTTTATAAAGCATGGCAAAACATAATTTGGTGTGTGTGATGTAGATGAGACTGAGTATAGAGCACCTTACGTTGTGTGTGCACAAAGGTTTGTGGAATGGTTATTAATCTTGGTAATATACAGGATAGAGAAAACCAGTCTGCTCCAGAAACTCTTAGACTCAACCAGTTTGGGCACAAAGACTCTCTTATTTATGTGGATCACAAACCAGGGTAAATATGTGCAATGAAACCTGAACAGCAAATGGTGCTGTTAAAGAATATTGATTTTGGCAACTTAGGTACTGCTGAAGCTGAAAATTTCAGAAGTTCCTTTGGAAAGGTATAAGAATACGACATACATGCCTTGGTATTTGCCCTGGCTATTGCTGCTGCTGTTGCTTGCCTGTGTCTCACACAGGAGAAAGAAAAAGATAAAAAAAAAAAAAAATCCTAAAAGAGATATTTGAAGTGAATGTCACAGCCAAGCAAAATATAATACATGAAAAGCCAGATTTGCTAGGAGGTGCCAAGAACAAGGGTAAACAGCTGAAGCTTTTATTGCTGCAGATCAGTTTTTGCTGAACATTGCATATATAGAATGTTAAAAGAAGAATTAATAAGAGGCAGAATAATTTTTGGCAAAAGAGACAGACAGTTCATCAGCACAACTTAGGCTTAGGCCCAGATCACTTGCTAGCAACGGCTTGAGCAAAAGTCATGCTGACCTACATACTGGCAGTGCAGAAGAGATTGCAGCAGACCAGTGAAGAACAGGAATACAAATATAAAAAAAGCAGCTGCAAGCAATTTTAATATCAGAAGTAGTGCTCAGTGGTTGAGGAAAAAACTCCAAGAAACTGTAACAGGAGACATAGTGGAGAAGTTGTGAGACGCATGGCAAAGAACCATGCCACACAGACCATGAAGTACCTCTGAAGACACATAATGTAAGAGATGCCACAAAGAACATGTTGTAGGTAGCAGGGAAATGATCACTAAACCCACGCTGATATTGTACAACCTAAAGGCACAACACTTTTAAAAAACTGCATATTAGATAATCAAAATCTTGCATTTAAAATGGGAATATTTAACAAAGTCTATACAGTACGACTAAAAGGTTAGAGCAATAGAGTTTGAGAGGGATATGGAAAGACCAAGCAGGATATCAAGTGTGGTTTAGAACACTACACAATATTTCTAGCCACTTCTCTGGGAGCCTCAGAAAAGGATGCAAAGCTCTTCAACAGGTTATTTTGTGGTGCTGAGTCTTGCATTGTGCCTATGAGAACATTCTCACTTGGCATCCTACTGCCATATTTTTAGCCCCTAGGAATCTAGAAACGAAGCTATGTTAAACTATGGCAACAAATCATCAAAGACCCTTGACCTTCCCTACTTCCCTGCAAGTGCATAAAGTAAGTTCAGCAAAAGCATTAACCCTTTCCCCAGCAGGAGGAATGTAGGCCTCTTTTACCAGAGTAAAAAACTTCTACCAGAGCTGCTAAACTGGAATGTTCTTGCTAATGTTCTTGCTGGAATGTTCTTTTCTGTCCAATGGTGTCTGTGTTTTGACTAGCCTCAAACTGTGTATGCACAGAGGTCCCCATTTTCCTGTCACCTCAGAAACCAGAGCCACTAATGGGTTCAGTGCCAAGCTTAGATAATATATGCTGGAGAATAAAGTCCTATAACTACCAATGCAAGTGAAAGAGCACTCCAGAGGCTGTGCAGAGGCCCTGAAAGTCTTATGAAGCTAGGTTTTATTCTTTCCTGTACTAAGAATGTATTGGTATCCAGGCTGTCCCTCAAACTTCATGAAAAGGTGGATGGACAAGTCAAAGCACTTTCCATTTCGGTCCATTAGGAGATCACTACTAGGTAAGCTTGCATATGCCTCTTGCTGGTCCAGGAGGGTTTCATGGCCCAACATAGCAGTATGAAACCAATTAAGACAACTGATGACTTTGATATTTTGTCCTTGCTGTTGGGAGAATGGTGCAAATCATCTCCTGTCAGTAGACTCCCAAGCTGTGGGAAATGCAGTTTACCCGGTCATGATAACTGTGTAATCCCCACTCTGGTTAAGGGCTCGCATGTTGATAGAACAGAACCCACTCCCACTGAGGTAGTTGTATATATTGTAACTGAAGGGAATCAATTTGGACTGTGATCATTAAACAATTTCTTTTAGAATGTGGTCTAGAAACCATTTCAGGAACCAAGCCTGTGCATGCTCACGCTGCCATATCATATCACAACCGCTAGGAGCTCATTTTTTTGTTTTCTGCAAACATTTGGGATTAAGAAATGATAAAACCAATAGATTTTCAAAATGGAAAAACCCATACACATTTTCCAAGTGCTTGAATATTGATGAAAATACTGGGTTTTGGTTTGGATTCCTAAAGAGATGGGTTTATTTGGACACTCGCTGTGCATCATGTATGCACTGAAGACGTCTATGGAAAGTTTCTCTCTAAAAATTTTGCGTTCATTTGCCAAATTCAGTTACACTGAGAAAGGGTTAGAATTCTCAAAGGTATTCAGCATTAGTAAATTAATACAAAACATGTTTTAAGGTCATAGCTAGCTATTAACTATGTTTTTACAAGTTCTTACAACAGCGTTTGCAAATACTTTAGTGTTGTCATTGCACCATGGTGCTCCACAAACTATTAGCCCAATAAAATCATAGGCCTAGCACAAAACTAGAGCTAACATATACAGCAAAATGGTGAAACAGAATATCATAAACAAGCAAATGATGGTAAGAATAACATGAAAACAGCTGCATGCACATAGTTTGACATAAAATCAGTTTTAAGGAAAACAATGCATCCTAGAAGAGAAGCAATTTTGTATTTATCGTTCTGTGGTTGGCAATGCTTTTTCAGAGTGTGCTCCTCTAACTTTAGAGGATTCTCAGAGAATTAACTCTAAATATGATGTCAGAAGAATAAAAATGTACTATTTCCAGTCTTAGATAATGGTAACATAAAAAAAAAAACCAAACCCAAACCCTCAAATTGGAATTTGAACAAATTATGTTTGTAAGTGAGAGAACTTCCTAGGAAGCTAAAGCTAGCACATTATTTATTCATAATGTTTTCTAACTGGATGGCATTAGGTTTAGAATGCACTTTCTGTTTTTCTCTCCGAAGAGGTTAATTATTTAGTAAACCTCTTTTATTCTGTTTATTTTCCAATTCTGACCCTTGCTACGCAACATAACAAGACTTTGATGGTTAGCATGGGGGCAAAGCTAACTGCTAAGCTGCATTGCAAGCTTTTCATGCTATGGGAGCTCTTCTAGGCAACAGACAACTTGTCAAAGTTAAAGAGCACTGTAATGTGAATCTCACTTATGTGACTGTTCTATTTTAAACGGAGTTGGGGCTCAGAAGGTGCTTTCCACAGAATTTTCCATTTCTAATTCTGCTGGTTGGAATGCTATATAGAATCTCTTACAGTTGAAATAAGCCATTACACTGTTAAAGAATGCTTCAGTGCAACTAACAAGTTTTCAAGACAGAATAGTGTTTATTATTTGTAATACAGCATTGCCCTATAGGTCCTGGCGCAGCACTTCATGAAGACTTCTTCAAGGCCAAAATAAAAAGTTTGTTCTCTAAAAAATCTTACAGTCTAAAACATGGACAAAAAAAATGGGAGAAAATAAATACTTTCTGTTTTTTACTTATGGAAATCTGAGGCAAGCAAAGAAACAAGATTAATATATTTAAAAACACTGGATGTGCAATGATCTGTATGTATTTATTTCATATGTTTAAGGTCAAATATAATGAGCAGTTGCAGGTTAAACACGGTGGAAGACATAATCTTTCTTAGCCTAGATTTTGCTGCCCCTGATTACCTTCTCCACCCTCCCAAACAGAGGGTTGCTGTCCCTTCAGATCTGGTGGCATCTTCTTGTTTCACTGCTGCTGAAGTGGTTTATGTCAAAAGATCCTGATTTACCTTAAACACTGCTGTGCAGGTTTATAAAACACATCCTTCTGATAGGACAAGTGGAGGAATTAATTGTACACGCAGTTATGCTGCTGTAAGGTAATTGTAGCCTCCATGGAGAGAGCTGACCAGCAGTTCAAGAGTGGCTGAGAGCACTGCTCTTTCTAGATATCTGCAGTTCAAACAGCATGTCTTGCCTGTGCCTAACATCCATGGGCTACCCCTTGAAGCAGACAGGAGCTAGAGGAGATATTCAGAAAATCGGAAGTTGGTGTTCCAGGAGTCCGAGTATGCACGACTCCTGAACAGACTTAAAACGTATTAATGTATTGACAAGTAAGGTAGTGAGATAAAAAGCAAATAATAATCATAGAATCATAGAATAGTTAGGGTTGGAAAGGACCTTAAGATCATTTAGTTCCAAACCCCCTCCCATGAGCAAGGACACCACACACTAAATTGTGTCGCATGAAGGCAAAGACTGCAAAAGCACAGAAAAGAGTTTGAGAAGGGATGTTAGCAACAAAACCTCTACTGGAAGCACCAGAGACAGAGTGGAATATGCATGAGCTGCAGATCTGGAATGCAGAGCGTGTCCTGGAGTTCAAGTCCTGGTTTGAAATTCCTTTCACCTTTTCAGATACAGGGTGATTAGAATGCTTTTGCCATTCAAGATGGATGTAAGCATTGCTCTGGAAGCCAAATTCTGTCTCCAAAGCAAGGAACTATCTGCATTTACTTCTTCCAAGCCTAACTACACTGGCGAGAGACTTTACAGTTTGCATCTCTCTTTTAACCTACTGAGTCCAATTTTGTAATCCACTTTGCACTTTCCTACCTATCTGTGTGCCACCTTTCCTCTGCTTAGAAAAATACATAATGCCTTTGGTTTTCATCTTGTGAAATGAGAAATATCTTGTCCCTCTTCTTCACCCCCTCCTTCCCTGTGAGTTTACCCACTGATCCTCTGTATTTGTTTCTCCAGGCATTTCAACCTGCAGATGAGGAGTTCTTAAAAGCAAGCTTCTTGAGTGATCAGTTATTGCAGTGTGAAAATGTCTGCTGAGGCATGTGACACCCAGATACCATCTCCAGAGTGGTTTGCTAAGGCCACTGGGATGCTTTCACAATGTGTGATAATGAATTAAATTCTCATGGCCAGAGACCTCTGCTGCAATAAGTCTCTCAAACTGAATGCTCCAAAAGCAGAGGTATCTTTAGTTAGGAATAATTTCTGTAAAGATTCTCAACATCACAGTGTCTTCCACTGGGTTCCTAGACCAAATATTCTTATTTAACTAGTCAGAAGGAAGGAAAATTAGGAATAAATAATGAAAAGGAAATGAAAAAGGATTAACAAGCATAAACAGTTCTATTAGCCTTCCTCCCAAAATGCATGCATACAAGATAAATAGCAAAAATACCCAGAGAAAAACCACAAACTCCTTCCTTTTACAGCTCTTCCAGGGGAGAAATAAGGAAGTTCTTTGTCGTCCCTGTCACCCAGGTCTTTAACATTCTGGTCCTGCCAGCATGTCAAATTTATTCATGGCCTAGAATATCTCGTGCAGAATTCAAACTCATAGTAAATTATTTACCACAAAACCTCTATTTAGTCAAATTTTCCAAAACCAAAAGAATTCTTAAAACTTTAATTAAATAGAACTGAGATTAAACTAAAAAAGGAATCTGATTTTCCTTGCCTGAAATGTGGTGGCATTTGGAAAGTAATCCAGCACTGCTTCATGTGAGCATTGCTCAGTGTACATGCAAAATATCAGTGTGAGGATATTAAATACAATTAGGAGGCCTCACAATATTTTATGGATACAGCATTAAATTTAAACATTGAAGTAGTAATTAAACTGGGATTTCAGCTGAATATTATCTATTATAGCAACCTGATAATTGCAAAATTATTTAAGGATATTAATATACTTTCAGTTTAACAAACTCCTCTTTCTGATACATTGCAAAGTGCTGTGTTACTCTCCCTTTTTATTCTCCATTCTTTGCAACACTTTTTTAGAAATGGAAAAATCCCACTATTTAGGCTTCTGAAATCAAATACAGACAATAACCTTGTGGGACATTGAGGGATATATTATGGGCGCCTACTATGGGTAAATTAATCATTAAAATGAGTTTTTCTTATGGTCTGTATCAAGATTTGGTACTCTTGAGTTTATTTGGATTAAAAGGTTGATTGACCTGTGAAAGTAGGTTGCATATCTAGCCTCCAGCCTAGGCCCAGTTCATTGTCTGAACACAACTTTCTTGCCAGACTGACGTTGCAGAGTTGGTCCTTCCTGATGTATTTTCCCATACACTGTATTATTCAAACTTATGTCTTTTTGCCAGTGTTTTGGATCAAATCCAAATGATTTTTTTAGTTCCTTTCTTTGCCTGCTGGAATTAAAAACTAAAGCAGGTGAATAATAACTTCAGTTTAATCAAATTACTTGCCTTCCCTTAAGTGAAATGTTTAATTTTGTTTTAGATTTCTTTCATTCCTTTTTTTGTTTTTTTTCCCTACTATTCTGCCTTGGGAACTTTCATCCTTAATCATGAGACAATTACATTTGGAATACCTGAGGAAAAAGCATTTCACAAATTTCTTTTTTTTTTTTCTGAGCCACAGCCATTCTCTAATAAATTTAGTTGTGCTCAGATTCCATTTGTCCGGATTTAGTCTCAAGCACATTGTCGACTGTAGCTTTTAGTGACTCAAGAGTCAGGATTTACAGTAGGGCCGTTGGTATCTGTCATGTCAAAAAACAAAGGCACATAAAATGAGAGTGATTGCAGAAATGAACTGAAGAGGAATGCTCTAGCTGAGCCTTGATGATTTCAGTGACATCCAGGTTGTCCAAGTTGGTGGTCCAACGTTTTTCAGGAGCTGCACACAGTGATCTTCTGTGGCTGGCTCTACGCGTACCAGATGCAGGATGTGCACAAACACTGTGGGACCTGCTATTCTTGGGAGATGAATTGTGCTGTTGATGCATAGTCCCAAACATGGTCCGTGGGTAAGGATACACCTTGTGATCTCCTGGTCACTGTTTAATAAAGCCTGCTCCCAGTGGTTCCTTTTCCAAAGGACAATATGGTACCAGTCAGGAAAATGTCCATGTATCAAATAATGAAATGTTCTGGTGTGCCGCATACCTGCTCCTGACTCTCATTTTCCAACATGCTCTCTGTCCTTTTCCTCATTACATGCACAAGTGTGCTCTGAGCCAAGGGAATTGTCTGCCAGCTCTTTGCCCACATCTGCGGGTGCCAGACTACATATGGTCTATGGGAGGAAGGGAGGGGACTGTGGCTGAGCATCCCAAGCCCATGTCTAGGTGACTGAGCAAAAGTGTTGCTTCAGATCAGTAGGGAGAAAATACATGTATTGCGAAACTAGGGAGAAAGGCTGGTCCTACAAGAATGGATGGAGATTGGAGCCAGGGCCCAGGTGCTGTCCCTCCATGCAGGAACACTGCTCCTTTCATAGACCTCTGATAAGTCATTTGCAGCCCCTCTGCTTGGGTTCTTTCCAATGAAAAATGCAGACACAACCATATTTCACTTCATAAATCTCATATGTTCTGGATATAAAGCCAGTTTCAAAAGTTCCAACTTATTAATATCTCTAAAACCTCGTAAAATCTTTAGGCATAAGTTATCCTCTTAGTGCTGTGAAGAATTGTTAGTTTTGATACCTACAAATCTGCAAGATATTTAACCCAAGCCTTAAAAAGTGAGAATAGAAAGCAAAAGAATTTTTCACTGAACCTCCATGAGCCTATTTGCCTATTTTTGAAGGTCAGGTTAAAAATATCCAGCCTTTTCAAGCAGTATGTACCCAGGGGAAAGTCTTTCATTCAGTTTGTTTTCAGAGGCAAGTTCTTGCATTTAACCCCTTTCTTCTCTGATGTTGTCCCTAGTCCCTTCATTTTCATTGTCCAGACTTCCATGGTTGTCCCTTAAAACACAACTCTACAGGAGATTTGTTTTCCAACCACTGACATTCATGTAGGG
>NW_009914330.1:57388-59391 GCF_000696875.1 Nestor notabilis
CACAAACAGTGGTATGCAGAAGTCATGCTTAGGGATAAATTGAGGTGCCTGGATGTGAGAGGGCAAACTGCTACACTCACCCAAAACCAGAGCAAGAAGGTGACAGCAGTGATGGTGCCAAGAGGGTTGCGCAGGCCACACAAGTGGCAAAGAGCGGGTATGGGAGAAACACCCAAACTCTGCAGGTCATTGGAGGGGTACTGGGGACCTTTGAAGAGTAGAGTTGGGTGAAACCAGCAACCATGCCAATAGGTGACCCTGTCAGCAATGCCATGCTAGGCCAAGATTACCCAGTAAATGAGTCAAAAATACCAGCTTTGGGTATGGGTGTGACAAAAGTGGCCAAGGCAGGTAAAGGCTTCAGAAGCAGGTTGTGTAACTTCTGGGAGGCTGGAGTCTGGGATGGGAGGTATAAGCAGCAAAAGGAGGGCTAAGAACCAGGAAGGGTCACACTGGATGGAGATTTGAGCAACCTTGAACATGTCCTTGCTCATTGCAGGAGGCGGGTTGGGCTAGATGATCTTTAAAGATTCCTTCCAAACCAAATTATTCTACGATTCTATGATTCTGTGATTCTATTGAAAGTGATGATGAAATGCATAAATGCCGTGATGGGCACCAGCTGGGTGATGTGTCAGGCAGCCCTATGTTTGCTACTGGTGGCTGGAGCAGTACAGACACCCAAACCTGCTCTCCTGACCGTGCCATGAGGGTTGGGCTGCAGCTGAGATGGGAACAGGTGGGTGCTTTCCCTGGCTGGTAAGGGGACAGGCAGACATAGAGGTAGACAGATATGGACAGATAGATTGAGTATCCTGCTATCACCATGTAGGTGCTCGTTTCAGCTCTGCAACTGCCTGCCATTTTATAGCACCTTCCCTTGACAATTTCTCCTCACAGCTGTGAAACTGGTTGTTCTTTCATGGCCAAATGTATTTCACTTAAACCTCCTGGATGCTTTTTTACTTTTATCGAAAGGTTGAAAATTCTTTCTCCCTCTTTGCGCCCCTTGCCTGGCAGCAGATGTTTTTGAACATATAAGAAACAACCTGCAGGGATCAGGTTAGCTTTGTATTTAACGGACTAAAGAGGCAAAGGTACAAACACAGTCCTGACATTATACTGCAGTACTGCATAAAACAGTGAAACAAAGCTTGGGGTTTGAGTACAGGAAGCTCAGTTCTTGAATACCACTGAAGTACTGTGGATCTTCTATTATGGATACAGAGAATAAGAAGAGATTAATTCCACCTATGCTTTGTGTAGCTCTTTAGTTCAAACAGTGTTGCTTTTTTACCTTCACCTCAAGGAAGTTTTTGTAAGAAGAAAAATGTCCTCGTTTGAGTCTTTTTGACAGCACTAAGGCTTTTTGGAGAAAAGTCCAAAGGCTAACTGAAATAGGCTGATTTTGCTGTAACATCTTGCTTCATTCAAGACAAAAGGAGGCAAACATACACAAAAGGGCAGAGAAGATAGTCATGACATAAGGCTACTTTATTCTTTCATGCTGTTTCTTTATAATTTCGTTGTTGGAGAAATACAGGTTTTGCACCCTGTTTTACTGGTACCTACAATAACTTCAAGTGTTGAACTACTTAGCCACTGCGTCTAGTTTGTTCTCTGGTCCAAGGCTCACAACAGTTTTGCAAATAGGAGCAATGTTGGCTGGCTACGGCATAATTCTTCCTTTTTTTTTTTATTTTTTATTTCGTACCAACAGAAAGCAGCTGGAGAGAGATGGGGGTAGGAAGAAGAAATAAAGTGAGGAAAAAAGAAGATCACAGCAATATACAAGTAGAAGAGACTTTAGGCAGTCACCTAATCCATCCAGCTGTCCTGAGGTCACTCAAATACTCTTTAGGCCATCTGTTATTTTTTAGTAGATACAGATCCCCCAGTAGTTGCTCTGCTTTTATTTAGCTCAGGTTTGCTGAGTTTAGCTTGTATTTCTCCAGTCTAAATCTCACCTTAATTCCTACTGTCCTGGGTTCAGCTACAGCAGT
>NW_009914331.1:0-1122 GCF_000696875.1 Nestor notabilis
TCCCTGTGCTGCAGCCTGCAGCACCGGGGGGCCCACAGGACATGGGGACATAGCCCCTGCCCAGGCAGACACCACAGCACATGGGAGCTGCAGCACCTGGCACGGCACAGGCTGCGCACTGGTGCTGTGGCAGTGACAGCACTTACCCGGTACCTGTTGGCACTGATCTGCTCCACCTGGAACCTCTTGGCACAGTTGCACTGGGCCACTTGCCGGTTCACCTGCAGGGGACATATGGGGGTCAGCCCCCGAGGGACACCCCACAAACACTGCAGTCCCTGTGGGACCCCCCAACCCCACTGCAGCCCCCAAGGGACTCCCTACCCCACCGCAGCCTCCCCAGCTGCAGCCGCACCTCATCCTGAATCTGGTCAGCATCAGCACCGCGGCGCAGTGGGTCCCGGTTGGGGTGCAGAGCGCTGACAAACTCACAGTAGTCGATGAAGCCATCGCCGTTCATGTCAAAGATGCTGGCAACAGCGTTCATCTCCAGAACGTTGGTGGGAAACTCTGGATGGGAACGGGACCCTCAGCACATCGTGCCAAGGGCAGATGGTGCCAGCACCAAACCATGGCCCCGGAGAGGGGATTATGGAGTCATGGAATGGTTTGTGCTGGAAGGGACCTTGAAGCTGATCCAGTTCCCCCCTCTGCCACTGGCAGGGACATCTTCCACTAGAGGATACCTTCCACTTGACCAGGTTGCTCCAACCTGTGTCCAACCTGGCCTTGAACACTGCCAGGAATGGGGCAGACCCAGCTTTTCCATTGGACCTGTTCCACCACCCTCACGGTAAAGAACTTCTTCCTAATATCTCGCTTAACTCTTTCCTCTTTCACATAGAAGCTGTTACTCCTCATCCCATCCCCATCTGTCATTGTCCAAAGCCCCTCTCCAGGTTTCCTGTAGCTCCTTTAGGTACTGGAGCTGCTCTAAGGTCTCCCTTTCACACAGCAGAGGGGCAGAACCCCCTCCCTGAGCTGCTGCTCACACTCTGGGGGTGCAGTCCAGCACATGGTGGGGTTCTGGGCTCAAGCGCACACAGAAGGCAGGTCATGGGGAGCTTCTCCTCACCAAATACACCAAGACCTTCTCCTCAGGCTGCTCCAGCCAATCTCCCC
>NW_009914331.1:1142-1539 GCF_000696875.1 Nestor notabilis
CCAAGCGCCCCCAGCCGGGCCTGGATGCTACAGGCAGACCCCGTCCATCCCCATCTCCACCAGCACAGGCCCACCACTCCAGAGTGTCAGGGGGGATCCTGTGGGATCACCACGCACTCACTGGAGGAGAGGACGCTCTCGATGAACTCCCGCTGGCTGATGCGCCCGTCCTGGTCCCGGTCGATGCCTCGGAAGACGTCGAGGACACGGGACTTCATCTGCCCGATCCAGTGCATGTAGCGCTTGCGCCAGACCCCAAAGTCAAAGTGAGCAAATTCCTCCAGCTCCAAGAGGCAGAGATGGGAATTAACCCCCAATGAGACCCCACAGCCCCAGTGAGCACGCTCTGCCCAGGCAGCACCCACACGCATCACCCCTACATCCCCTCGTGTTCTGC
>NW_009914332.1:0-316 GCF_000696875.1 Nestor notabilis
CAGGATAGTCTACTGTTAGTCTCCACTCTCCATTAGACTTTCACATTGGCCATATGGGGCTATTAAAGGGTGAGCGAGTCCTGCTGATCACTCCTTGGCTCTCCAGATCAGCTTATGGATGGGAATCAGGGGGTCTCTATTGGTGTGATATTGCCGCCGGTGCACCTTTGTGGTCGCAACTGGCACTTGTTGTTCTTCGACCTTCAGCAACCCCACAACGAAGGGATCCTCCGAGAGACCAGGCAAGGTAGACAGCTGCTTAATTTCCTTTGTCTCCAGGGCAGCGATACCCAAAGCCCGTCAGTACTCTTTTGGG
>NW_009914332.1:1084-1379 GCF_000696875.1 Nestor notabilis
CAAGGGGTGAGATTGTCTTGGAGCTCTCGGAACTGACAAATCAGTTCATCCACTGTTGGTCTTACGTCATCCCAGGACAGTGCTGCCAATGAGTGGGCATATGATGATGGTGCACACTGTGTAAGTTTCCGCCACATGGGTTATGTACGTTCAATTTCATCTGGATCTGCAGATGCATTCCTGGCATCCGGCCTATGATAGTTCATCTCTAGAATGGCTGATTCCCTCAGGGACTGGATGCCTTTCTCTGTTGTGGTCCAGTTGGCTGAATGACTCGTAACATCGTCCTTGTAGG
>NW_009914332.1:1425-1778 GCF_000696875.1 Nestor notabilis
TTCTCTTTTGCAATCACTTTGTCAATTCCTCCTTCCCTAGCAAGTGATCCCAGCTGCTTGGCTTCCTTACCTTCTAGTTCATGACCGTTGGCCCCATTGTCCCAACATCAGAGCAACCGGGTGACATTGTGCTCCCCTGGAAGACAGGTGAAACCTTTTCGCATATTCTGCAGCTCGGTTGAGATCTAGGGTTGAGAAGTCACCTCTTCTTCTTCTTCCTCTGATCCACGTAGTAGTAACTCTTGTTCAGATGCTGTCCCCTGTAGTATGTGCATTGGGACTTCATCTTTCTTCACTTCACAGGCTGCTCTTTGTGCCTCTTGTTTACTTTTTCCTTTGCTTCAAGGGGCCAC
>NW_009914333.1:0-9535 GCF_000696875.1 Nestor notabilis
GGAGGGGCCGGAGGGGTGCGCTTGGGGGCCGCGGGGACGGGGCCGCGGTTCTGGCGCGCGTCGCGCTAGGCGTAGGGTTGGTTATGTGGCTTTACGGGACGTGGGCGACATGGTCTAGTGCGAGGTGTCCCTGCCCTTGGCTGGGGGGGGGAACTAGATGCTCTTAAGGTCCTTTCCAACCCATACCCATATCATAGTTATCAGCCCTTTGGAGATAAATGCGTACACGGCGCGATCCTTTTACAGGGACGTCCAAACAATAGGCTCTGCTTAAATGAGGGCGAATGTAATGATAGCTGGGCAAGTAACTTTGCACTTCCTGCTGTCTGATTTTCTCCCTGCTTGAGTACTCTGGGTTTTCCTTCGGGATAGTCTAGTCTTTCTGAAGCTGTTTGTGGTTCCGTGTAATGAACTTAGCCCTGCTTCTGGCAAGGCGATTAACAGAAATGTTAAATGTCCCTGGGCCTTCGGGGTCACCATTTGTTGCTGCTTAGTTCTGTGCTGATCGTTCAGTTTCAATGCTCTGCTTGCAGCTGTGCTTAGCTTCCATTCTTCTTCTGGAAAAAATAGCACAACAAGGGGAAAATTATTGTTTTCCATTATCCTTTAAAATGTATGCATTGTCCCAAGTTTTGCCTATCCTGGTGTCTTACGCTTTCCCATTTCCAAGATACGGTTTTCCTTCCTGACCTGTATATTCCCTTTATTCTGATTTTCTTATTCTTATATCCTCTTGAAGTTGTTAATGATTCTGTTGCATTTGGAACTTTCTCTACTATTTTGGTCATTTTGGAGCATGATTTACAGATAATAATAGCAACATCAATGTAAGAAATTTCAGGGTGTGTTTTTTTCCTAATTCCAGAGCTCCCCAATCCAAAGGATTTCTTTAGCTAATTTCCCATCTGCATTACAAAACCCTGGGTATAAGCCAATTTCTTTTAATCTATCTTAATTTAAATTGAACTAATCAATTTATGATGCTTCAGTTCACACTTGCTTTCTACTGCTGGTTGTTCTGATTCCACCGTTATGGAATTTATTTGCTACTCAATATTTGTTTTCTATTTTCAGGTTTTAAAAGCATTTGATTATGTCTCTCCTTGGAAGGGACAGCAACAGATGTACAAGCTGGACATAGGCTGGCCTAAAATTCCAGAATACTTCACTGGCCAAACATTTTGTGTTGCTGTTGACTCTCTTCATGGTTTGGTCTATGTGGGACAAGTGAGTGAGAATATTATATTCCTCTTTGTTGTTCTAGTATATTTTTGCCTTTAAAGTGACTGGGTTAGATTAGGATACATATGCATGTGTCTACATATATATGAATAATTATTTTGTCAAAATTAGTGGAAATATAAGTATAGATGTGTCTGCTCTATCCATTTTTAAAGCAGTTCTGGCACCACACTTGTTTGTATTTGGAAGCATTAAATTTCTGTGAATGCATGATCCAACTTGACTGAGTCACAGTGGCTTCTTCTTTTAACTGCAAACTAAAATGTGATTCTAGGGCAGCTGAATCTTCCACTCTTTCAGCCTTTGTCACACGAAATCAAAACCACACAGCTCTTTAGCCAGTTACAGTAGCTGCAATTCAATTATTTGCTGTACCCAGTTCCATGCGTTGGTATCTCTAGGTCACGGATAAAACATTCTCTCCATGGCAAGTGGTGGATTTAATTATAAAGCACAGTATGAGTCCTTGAGTATGAGTGCTGCTAATAAGTACAGATAGAGTTTTTAATGCCTGTGTTACGCTTGTCATCTTTTTCAACAAGAATATGAAAACGCAATTCAAAGTGAAGACCAGGATAGCTGCAGGAGCTTGGGTGCTCTGAAAATTGGCCTCTTGATCTAAGCTGAAACTCTAGAATGAGAGGAAAGATTTGCATGGAAAACTTAGACCCTTCTGTCTCTTTCCTTTTCTAGCTGAAAAAAGTGAGATCTATTAGACAATTTCAGGAGATTCTTACAATTCATGAAATGTTTTAAAAAACTAACAAGGAGGAATTCCAAATTCCTCTATTCAAATATGATTACTTGATTAATATATTTTCTTAATAGACCTTTTTTTTTAATTTTTTTTTCTTTTTTTTTCCAGAGGGGAGACAATGTGCCAAAGGTACTTGTATTCTCAGAGGAAGGCTACTTCCTTTACTCCTGGAATGATACAGTTGAAATGCCTCATGGTATTTTTGTATTGAACACCGCAACAGATAGTTCAATATGGATCACAGATGTTGGAACAGGTATGCATGGTGGTGGTATGACAAGTATTAGATAGGGAAGAAAATGCTAACACTGCAGATACTACTTTAAACAACTCGTTTAAGTCTTTTGAACAATTCTGAGGTAGATTGGTGCTTTTCTTGCCAAGAACAAAATTCTTAGGTGCTGCACAAAACACTCTGAAGGTTTAAGAGTTGTGCTTTGTGTCTGCTTATAGTTTCTGAAATTAGTAAGCACTGCCTACCCTCACCCCTGCCAGGAGAAGTATCAGGGGAAAAATAAATGTTCTGGCTAGACTTACTGTCTGTCCTAGATGTGGTGACCCTAAAACAATGGATAAAAATTGTAGCCTATGGATTTACTAACCCACAGTCATATTCTCACTATGGAATTTTGTCTGTTTGATTTATTATATTGTGAGTAGCAGGAGATTTTCTTTTCTAATCTTTGTAATCAGTTTACTATTTTTGTTTGTTTTTCTTAATTCAGGGAAATATGGGCACACTGTGAAGCAGTATAGCCCTTCAGGTAAACTTATGCAGATCTTGGGCACGCCAGGTAATGCTGGTTCAAGTTTGATTCCCCTACAATTTGATCAACCAGCAGACATCTTTGTAGAAGAAAGTGGAGATATTTATGTTGTGGATGGAGATGGAGGAATGAATAACAGATTGCTCAAACTATCTGACGGTATGGAAAAGTGAACTTCTGCAGTAGTTGACCATCTACAATTAAATTTTAAATAACAGACCTTGAGAATACTTTTAAGTGAGAAACAGGTGGAGCTGTCATTTAGCATTAGTTTGAAGACTGTTGAATCAGATCCTGTTTTATTACTTGTCACTTCAGAAGAAATCTTCTAATCATTAACAACAAAAGACTGATAAAATGAGTTTGTGCAGTCTTCAAGAGAGAAGGCTAAGGAGGATTTGTATTGCTGTCTTCAAGTCGGTAATGGGACGATGGCGAGAAGAGAAAGCCACACATTTCTTGGAGATGCATAGTGAAGAATGAGGAGCACTGAGCAAAAGATGAAAGAGGGGTCAATTCCAGCTTGATTTTTGGAGGGAAAGGCTCACAATGGGGCTGATTGGACAGTGAATAGTTTGTCCAGAGATGGTGTGCAGTCTCCACTCTTGGAGGTGCTCAAAACTTCATGAGTAACCTGAGCTAACTACAGAGTTGGATTTGTTATCAAGGTTAGTCCTGCCTTGAGAAGCAGGTTGGACTGGATGATCTTGGATTTGTTATCAAGGCTAGTCCTGCTTTGAGAAGCAGATTGGACTGGATGATGTCTGGAGATCTTTTATACATAAATTATTCTGTGGTTCTAAATTAGCTTGCTCATATTCCCTGATTAGATGACCTGTGTTGGTTAGGGCAGTGAGTGAGGAGTCTGCACTTGCCTATGGTTGGAAAAATGTGGAGGAGCTAGTTTTTCCTTTGTACTCTCATGGAACAGTTGGTTTCCTAATATCTAGTTTGCAAATTGGTAAATTTTTAAAATGCAAAACTGACTGAAAACTGTCAGGTAGCAAATGTAAAGAAGCAGTTTAGTAAGCAAATGAATATCATAATCATCCAACTATTACTGGTTTTTTCCCCCTTTAATACAGTATTTAACAGAGCCTTGGTCTATGGATCTTGTATACTTGTGGCTACATTTCTGTAACCACAATCCTGAAACCATGAATAACAATCCTGTAGTCTCTGTAGTAGTTCCAGTATTTCTTGGGTTTATGTGTCAGCAGTATTGTGTTTAAAAAGTCTGAGTTTAGGAATGTCACCTTTTACAAATTACTGAAGGTAGCTTTGCCACGGAATGACTTCAAGCTGGTTTATTTATTGTTTTCTTACTGTGTTTTATTTTATTTTTAAATTTGATTTTTCATGGTTCTCACCATTTAGACTACAGAGAGATATGGCTGGCTGGAGCAAATGGGACCGGCATTGGTCAATTCAAGATTCCTCACAGTGTAACAGTGGATCCTGTTGGACGGGTAAAAAATAAAGAGAGAATTTTTCATCTTCCAACAGACTTGTTTACATGGTTGCTTTACATTAAAGGGTAACCATGTGTATACGCATTCAAAGACAGCAATTGTGATGGGCTCTGATTTTACTGCCAGCATAGTGTTGATCTGCCTCTGTTAAAAATAGTTGTTAATCCCTAAGAAATCTAAGGGAATGCTGTAGTAATGTGTCACCTTAAAATAGTGATGAAAGATATCAGATGAACTTAGTTATTGCTCCCTTGTCATGAAGTTTATTGATCAGACTGGCACGTTGTCAACAGCTAAAACTTCAATGATTGTAGTACAAGAGATGCCTTCACTGGAGCTGTCTAGTGGTATTGCTAGCTTACGTTGTTTGTAAACTCAGTAAGGATAGGGTGGGACAGAGACAAGCTCTACAAAACTGATTAAACAAAACATGCTGAAAATGCACTTGGTATTTAAGTTATTGATATTTAGAGTAGTATTAGGCATATCAAGAGTGTTTGCAGATGCAGTCATCATAAGCCTGGATCATTGACATGAGACTACTTCTGAAAAACAAATTGTTAGCAAGTGACAGATCAGTATCTTTAGAGTTAAATGGTTAATATATCCTCACTGTGGAGTGGGAATCCTACTAAATATATCCATACCAGAGCCACAAAAATTAAGAGAAGGCATTGATTTCTCTGTTAAAGTAGTGTAAAATAATTCGTCTATGTTAACTATGTGGTGGTTTTGTTTTATATCTGGAAGTCAAATTTACTGAGGTACCTCCCTATTTAAAACTACATTCTTCCAAGGTGTACTTTTTTACTACAGGATATTTTGCTCTTGTAAAAAACTAATGCATTTTATTTGTTCTATTTGTGAACAACCATGATTTTTGTTCTTAACAGGTATGGGTTGCAGACAGAGACAACAAAAGAATCCAAGTTTTTGACAAAGTCACAGGGGAATGGCTTGGGTCTTGGAGCAGCTGTTTTGCAGAAGATGGACCCTATTCTGTCAGGTATTGTTGAACAGTTCTTCTAGAAGTATGCAATTACATAAATAAGATGTATTCTTAATGAAGTAGAATATTAATGTTTAATGCCTGATGACAAGGAATAACCAGTTTAACTAATAGACTACTGGACCATAAGGTACTGCACAGTGGTATCTTAACAGGGAAATGCTGGCTTTTATGGCCCCATGGATTTGAGTACAGGACTGAGAACTTCATTTTAAAGTTGTAGTGTGTTGTTGAGCTTGCTGTTGCAGCTTTTACAGGAAGAGGGATTGTCTTAAATAATTTTATTGTAGTATAATGTGTCTCAAGGAGCAGCAATGGATAGGGCAAGGCTTACAAGTTAATTCTCAATGTTTCATTGCATTTAGTCCGTTGTAGCCTTCAAAAACTTGACTGTTAAGGAGGTTTTGTTTGTTTGAAAGTGCATGGCTGTGTTAACATGACATGTTATGTGGAGTTCATAGTTCAAAATATATTTCTGTCTTTCACAGGTTTACTGCAGATTACAAATACCTAATTGTAGCTCAGATGAATATCAACCGACTAGCAATCTTGGCAGCACCACTGGTTGGCTCTATTGGGGACTGTGTTATGGTCCAAACAATCCAGCTGGCAGATGAAACCAAACCACACCTTGTGGATGTAGACATGAAGAGTGGTGCAGTCTATGTCGCAGAGATTGGAGCCCAGCAAGTACAAAGATACGTACCCTTAAGCTGATGGTTTCCCACAACTGCCATAGCACAAGTTGTGTGATGGAAATATGGCCATAAATGTGGAGACCTATAACCACATTTCCTTGAGTTTTCTGTGGCTTTTGTTTCCTCAGACAAGCACAGAACATTGTGCTCCTGGAACTCCAGAGTTAAGGATCTGTCCTAGCTGTTCTTCAGTCCTGGAGAAGTACTTGGTCTTGAGCTGTTGGTCGTTTTAGCAATGCTGTGATGGCTTTTGCTTTTTTGGCTGCCAATTGTAAGATGACTTTGATAAGCATCTTAATTTTTATTATATAAAACTTTACAAACATAGCTACTGTTCTTAAATGTATAGGGTCATCTTAGGGCTCTTCTACATAGCCTGCTTGTGTTTGTTGTTAAATGAAGGTCAGAACTGTCTGAAAGAAGTGTATAAATGATTTCCTGTGAGGTAAGCACCTCGTTTCAATGTTTCTTCATTTTTGTTTTTGTTTTGTTTGGGTTTGTTGGGTTTTTTTTAATCATCATGCTGATACTGTCCAACATGGAGTATAGGGATGCATTGTGATGTTGAGTAAGATGCTGCTGGATAGTGGTGTCAGTGCTGATACTGGCATCTGCCTTAAGTGGTTAATGGCATAAGCATTGAAATCTAAATTTTCATCTCTAGCTAAAGTGGTAAAGTCTGTAATAAGCTTAAGCTAAAGTGATATCAGGCACTTCAAACTAAATTAAAACTATGTGCACAGCAGCCAAGTACTGATTCTTAACTAAATCAATTCTTAACCTGATTTGATTTATATCAGCCTGAGTTTTCTGTTCTGTAAGATTTCATAGTGGAACATATGGAATTTCAACTCATTTAAGTTCCTCAAGAAAAACAAATTGCAATTTACTAGGAGAACTTTAATCAGCATTAGGGACTAGGAGACACCTGATTTAACCCCCAATTTCCTTGAAGCTCTGTCAGCTAACAGTGGCAGATCTGTTTTGATTTGGGGATTTTCAACTGATATACATCCAGAACTTTGTCAACTCCATTAATGTCTACAGTTAAGTTTTTTACACTATATCCTAGCAGATGTCCCTAAGCTCTGTCCTAAAAAATGCTGTTTTCTTTCCATTCCCAGTCCAGAGTGGTTACATGTTGCAACAAGATTTTAAGTTAGTTCCCTTTACAGCACAGAGGGAACTGGGTGTAAGAAGATGGAATGGGGAAGATGGCATGGCAGAAATGAGGTGGTGAATAACTAATTACCCCTGTAAAGCTGTAGACCCACATTCGATATTTATCTGCTAGCACTTCAAAGTATTTGGGAAGGTTTCTGCTGTTTCCACACACTTACTCGACTCTGTGGACTATTTTAATGCTATTTACCAGCTAAGAGAGGCAAATTCTTTTTCTACTTCCTTAGAAAGCAAATATAGAAACCAGAATTATTCTGATGGGAAATATCCACTTCCATGAACATTATAAAAAGCAAGTGCTTCTTAACTTGGCACATTTCATCCTATGATCATAAATCTGTGGGTCAGCAGATGGAAAATCTGTCCAAAAAAATCAGATTCATATTTTCTGTGGAAACTCAGCTGTGGGGCCTGATTTCAGTACTCTTTGAGATTAGTGCACTAAATAGGAATGCTTTGTTGTTGGTTGCATGCACAGTATCAAAAGCATATCTTACCTGGCGGCCATCATGCAGGCCTGAGACCTAGAACTCCAGGGTTATACAGTAGCAAATTATGAATGGGAGCTAGTAAGCAATATTTATTAGTTGAAAAAGTACCAGTACTTCCTCTAGATGTAGGGACATAAGTCCATATTGCTTTGCAGTGTGTTGTGTGGATTTTCTAACTAGCTCAGGGATCTCTGCTTTGTGTGCAATGTAGCTATTTCTCACCTACACAAGGTGGATTTATTTTTGAAAATATTACTGTAATATCATTAACTATATTTGAACATCTTCAGGTGGTGTAAGGGATCCAGGCACATCCATCCTTCCTCACCACGTCCTGTCCTTATTTATTTTTCCTTCGTCACATCCGTTAGAAACAGAACTTGAAGCTCTCTGGGAACATGCTTCCGTGTTCAGTGAAGGACTAGTGCACTTTTGGGTGTTGACAAGTTATGCCTACAAGTTTGTTTGCTGCATTGGTCTGCTCTCAACTCTATTTTTACAAGGGCTTTTGCAGCCCCTAGAAATGGGGAGTGTTCATCCAGTTTTGTCTGGCTTTACTGAAATAGGCTGTGGTGCCAAAATGTGCCTTGCCTGTATGCATTTGGGTATCAGTGATAAGAAGGGATGCTCATTATTAACTGGTATGAGATGCTTAGACTTCTTTTATCTCTGTGTCTATGACCAGAAAATGATTGATTTGTGCAGTAACTTGCTAATTCTCTGAAGGTTTTCTTATGTCTCATCTTGAAACTGGTTTCTGAAAAATTGCATAGTAGGATAATTTGATAAAATAAATTGAGAATTTCCTATTATGAAAGGCTTGGGTGCTTTATTTCTGTACTAATAGCAACATTTTCCATTGCAATGGATTATTTTTCGAAATACTGGGTCATCAGCACTTTAATAAGGTATGTAATAATTCAAATTATTCAAATGTGATCTAAAATTCCATGTTATCTTTATACATTACTCTTTCTGTGGCCCATCTCTTTTACTAACTTATGTATCAAAAAAGGCAGATAAATCTCATCCAGATGTTTTCATCTGAGCAATTAGTAAAATGGGATGATGAGTGACGTAATGCCAAGTATAAAGAAATACTTGAACTGTACACCCTTTTGACACTAATAGGGAAATTAAAAACACACTAACAAAATACTTCTTAATACAGAATAAGGTTTTATTTCCAAAAAAGATGTATTGAGCAATCTGTTTAGTTTTTAGAAGATCACAAGTGACTTCTCTGTGGGTTAGAAACACTTGCACAAGAAGAAAAATAACATGCTACAGTATACAGTGCACAGGTATATCTGTGGGGCTGCTTGTTACTGTACGTTCACTGCCCTAAAGTGGTTATTAAACTTTCTGAAGCATGAAGTAGTTATCTTAGTTGATACTTTCTTAACAATATGTAACCTGAGAAACCTTTACAAGTGGTCTATCCCCAAGAAGTGTTTGCGGTCACTGAAGTTGCTCGTATGAAACATAAGAGGGCACCAAACCCCTGCCAATGCTTGGCATGCTCAGTGTAACAATATACTAGCAAATGTAAGCAGCTGGTAATTTCTGTACAGTTGAAGTAAGTCAACAAAGATAATTAATTATTCCAGACTTCCTTTCTGTTTTCAAACGGGACTGCTTTAAACATAAGCAGATAATTGTATTATAGTCATTTTGGCTTATTACTACTTGATTCATGCCCATCTTTTATTTATTCCCATTGTTTTTCCTAGAAAAAAAAAATCAGTAATTCAGTATCCAGAGACAACTGGGTATGGTGAATTGATTCTTCTAGTCCTCATGTTATTGATTCCAATGGATTTACTCCTGATATCTTGCTTTGGAAACAACAATTTATAATAGTGTAACTGTAGCAGCATAATTATACCAAGAGTGCAATGCCAATATATTTCCCTA
>NW_009914333.1:9566-39051 GCF_000696875.1 Nestor notabilis
CCTGAGTGAGACTAGAGCTAAGTTTACTGGGCCTCATTCGCCAGTTTTGTCCTACTTCTCCTTTCTTGGCCTCTGTATAAAAATCTTGCTCCAATTTTGTATTATTATTTTATTCTACCTTGGGGGGGAGGGATTGCATCTGCAAAAACTTGCCAACAGTTGCCATAAAAATATTTTGAACATGGGCTTTTCTTTGGGTAAGTGATTCAAAATATTTGAGTCTTTCAGTGTTCATAAAGAATCAAAGTCATGTTGCTTATATGAGATTTTGAAGTAGCATATTAATTTATGCACACAGGATGATTTGTTGCTGCATTAAAGCCAAAGTAAAACTGATAAAATGAAATACTGAGTAGACTTTATCATAAGATAATGTTTTGAGGCTGAGGAAACCAAATATAATTGTGTAACTGGATCTGCAAAACAGAAGTAAAAACTTTACCCAGTTACATCAAGAATAAGCATATTAATTCTGTCTGAGCTATGATGGGATCTCTTACAAACAAATTAAGACTTAAGAAATCTCTTGAATAACTAAGGTATGTATATATTAATCTTTCCTTGTAGTCAATAAACATGACTATAAAGCGAAGACTTTACATTTAGTCCAGATTCATTTGTCTTCAGTCTCATGTTTTCTGTTTTCGTGTAGCTTAGAGACTGACTGTGGATTTATTTTTTCTTATCCCCTGTGGAGTCACCTACAGATGATGACTGACTCATCTCTTGCTCTACTCCTTGTTTAAACTGTATAGATCGGAAAACTTGACTTGCAGTGGAAAACTGGTAAGGCTTAATTTCAAAATGTTTTCATAGCACTTTTTATTAAAAACAAACAAATCCAGAAGAACATTTACTGTGTGACAGGAACTCTGGATACTGGAACTGCCAGCTCTAAACCTGTCTGTGTGTTATACAGGAGTAATACTATTTCCCTTTGATTTGATGTGTCGGAACTTGTTTCCGCTACTAGCTTTCAGTACCGTACTGTCTCTGACAGTTGTCAAAGGACTTGGGTGACTAGGTAGTCAAGGTTCCCTTCTGGAAGAAGAGAACACAAAAGATATCACATTTTTAATCTGTGCTTGCTGTTGAAGAAGTCCTTAGTAAGTTGAAGTAAGTCCTTAGCAAATTTTCCATGCTGTTAACATTTTTTTGACAGGGTCTTAATCAGAAGATCTGGCTGAAATTGAAGTGTCAGAAAATGGCTTATTAAAACAAACTGGTAAGCTGCTACCAGGTGTTCATTTCATTAAGGTCATTCCTTATTTTCAGAAGATTTCTGAAATACTAACTTATGCTTAGAACTGCTTTAGTACCAGAGGAAAGAAAAATATGGCAAATATGGCTTAAAGAAGGAAAACAAAACAAAACCCACACCTGTGTGTGAGGATTCTGTAGAGATCCAACAGAACTGATGGCTATATCTTGCCAATTGACATAAACCATAATGAAAGAGCAGACGTATTGGATACACAACCATGAAATCTATTACAGGTCTTTGGAAGAATCTCTGAGTATGTATGTCAGGATCACCTTGCTAATAAAATTTGCTTAAATTTTCAAAAGGCTTTCAGCAGCATCTCTTGACAAGTGTCCGTAAAGAAATTGTTTAGAATAACAAAGTAGGGGTAATTATGGAAGACTAATTAAAAGATTTATAAATGAAGTATATTAAAAACTAGTTCCATGCTACTCAATATATTGATAAATGATCTGGAAATGGACTTGGAGTCAGAGACTGAATTTACTGACAGTACCAACCTACTCAGGATTGAGAGTAAAGTCAAAAGCTGCAAAGAGTTGCAGAAGGTTATAATAAGGTTGAATGACTGGGCAATAAAATGGAAAAAGAAATACAACATTGATAAATATAAAATCAGGTACAATTAGTAAAAAGAAGTCTAATTTTATATAAACACTTTGATCTATATTGTCATATAGGAAATTATCCAGGCTCATAAAAGATGAAAATATCAGCTTCCAAGCTCAGCAGCAGTCAGGAAACAAAGAGGATAATGGGCGATACTGGGAAAGTATGAGATGATTGCACAGAAAGCATTGCAATGTATGTGAACTCCTGGTGCATGCTAGTTTTGAATACTGCAGGCAATCCTGACTCTTCCTCCCCGCTTCTAATCTCAGGAAGACTACAGTGGAACTAGAAATTGTAGAGAAAAGGGGGAGAAGAGTCTGTTAAAAATCCTTGACTATATCCAGCTACTGAGTTCAGTAGTATCAACGTTTCGTCGTTCAAGGCATCTGCATGAACATGCCTTTTCCCTGTAGCTGCTTTTCTGAACTAGTTTGGCTTCAGGACTCGGTGAGGGCGTACTATCTGCTGGCGTGCAAAGGTGGGATGGAGAATAAAGATGGGCAAAGACATGGCATCTATTGTGCAGGAGAAGTTAGCTTTGAAAGCAAGATAAGAGTTTGCAAGTATCCTAAGTTTTTAGTATTGAAAGTACCTTTTAAATACAACATAGAGTTACAAAGTCTAGTTCATTGGTCTTACCAAAAATCAAAAGTTTTAGCAAAGGAGGCTGGAGTTGCCTTTACTTCTGTCTAGTCAGCTTTGATGTTCTCCCCAAGGGCCATGCCCTGGCTGCCATTGTCCCAAAGATGGAAAGCACTATACTCTCCGCATCAGTTAACAAAATTGCAAGAAATAATACATTTTTCTGTAACACAGCATCACCCATGGAGTGACACAAACATGAGGGAGCACAAATGTAGGGTAAATTTTGTACAAAGATTGTAGCACTTGAAAAATCTTGGAGTTAATATGAAGGTCCTCTTTCAAATGCTGTAATAATTTCCAGCCAAGACATGATGCTGATGGTTGTGCTGGTTCATTCTCATGTGCATAGGTGTAGCTGGAAGCAGCAGGCAGAAAACAACTGTTAGCTCCCAAAATGGGGCCTCCTTATAGATCCCAGCTGCAGCATTCATAGGCTTTGCAAGCAAATATGCATATCTATCTCTACAGGGATGCAGTAAAAGAGAAAGGAAGGAAGATTTCATCATATTAGGGGCATGTGCTTCAACATGTGTATAAATCTTCTAGCGGAAATCTGTCTTTAATCAATTAAGGAGGAGACCTGGAGGTTAGGAGGAGGGGACAGTGATTCTACCTAGCATATTCCACACTGTAATAAGGCTTGCAGCATCCTACTTCATGCCCACTCTAATTTCAGAGCTTTTAGGAATGAAAACCCTAGAAAATTGTTATAAGAGTGGGAGATTATTCTAAAACTAAGGGTTGCTATAATATGCCTCCAGGGTATTGCCTTAATGGGGCTTTGTGGTAGATAATTCTACCAGGCACAATCAGAAGAAAGAAAGTTTGAATCACTTGTAAGAGAGATAATGAGCTGGAAGAATTAAAAATATATGGGCTAACTTGTAACGTGTCACCTTTCAATTAATTTGAAAATGCTGGTATGTGTTCTTACGGCGATGCATGGGGCAGCAGAGCTCCTGGTATTCATTTTGCCCAATCTCTTTGTAGTATGTTTCCTTCTTTCTCATGGACCATTGAGTCAGGAGGAAACACAGGTCACAGCCAATATTTATCAAACACCTTTTATTAATTAAGCTGTTGCTATTAATAGAGTCAAGCTGTTGTTATTAATAGCAGATTTCAGGCATACTGCTAGAGCACCATTTGGGAGGTCCTCCCCAGGTCTCCCAGGAGCAGAGGGTTGCCCTGGTGATAAGGAAGCCTCTCGGGGGTGAGGGGGTGGAGAGTCCAGGTGCCTCATGCGGTGTCTACAGACCCTGCAGTCTCTGCGCACACACAGCAGCCACCACTACCCTGAATGCAGCTGGATTGCATGGCCAATGTTCCCAGCATGGCCAGCCAGCCAGCCCTGCCCCTAGCCCATCCATGTGGATCTACCTACAGAACTCAGCCAGCTGCAGAGGGCTGCCATGCATGGCCTCCAGCATGGACTTACCTTCTCTCTGGCCTGCTGCCTTCTGGTCATTGTTTTCTCTAACCCCACACAGTTTATAGCAATGCACAAGTATTCATCCCTGCACACAGATCCCCAGCAGAGCACAGGAGAGGAGGATGGATTGCAAGTCGGGAAACCCTGACGGTACTGGAGTGGCTTATGTTAAAAAAGTCTCTTTTCTTAACCAAGTGTTGCAAAGAAAGACACAGCTTATCTGCAAAGGCAGACTCACAGGCAGTCTTGGGAGAGGCCACCCCTAAAGCAGAGCCAGCCACCAGGCTGTGCTCAGAAGGCTGCCAGGTGCTCAGGCCCATGCGGCTCTGCAGAGCAGTCATATAAGGTCCAGTGCGCCACGTGTCTGCTCCCAGTGCCCTTCCTGTTCTGCACAGAACCCAGGAGCCCTTCAGTCGTGATGGCTGCTCTCTGAGCATCACCTTCCTTCTCCAACAGAGGAAGCAATCACACACTGTTATAAAACCCTTAATTATCTGCAGACACAAGCAAAGCAACATTTGCAAGGGAAAAAATAGTACCTCTTGTTAGCACAGTTGTGGCAGATTAAAATGGGAGACAAACTTTTGGGTATGCAAGGCGTCATGTAATTTTTTCTTTAAACAACTATCTCGCTACATATAATAAAGGATATTACCTCCACCAGCAAATCTTGACTTGCTGAAGAAACAGAAGTCACATAACAAATTTTAGGTTGTATGTATTGCATCTCCTGAACACAAACACATCTACAGAGATAAATATGTCAGGAGAGATGTATATAGCAGACGCAGTGTACAGAATCTAACATTCATATATATGTATGTTATTTTAATTGGTCTAGTTTGGTCACACGCATGCTGGGAGAAAAGAGTGATAACAAATGCTTCTATAATGAAACTGCCCAAGCCACCCAACATCAGCAGCAGTTTCCTGCTGTGTTTGCACTGTACATGCATGCAACAGAGACAGCCCTTGCCTGGGGGGCTATTGCCAGGGAAATGGGTTGGGGTGAAAGAAAAGCAGTATAAATTCAGAAAGACATATAAGCCAACCTGAAACCTCCATGGTTTCAAAAGGAGGTCTGTTTTGGTGGAAGGGATCCTTTAGATCAGCTCAGGTGTCCCAAGAGATGCTACTGCACCAGTCTAACTGGCTGTGTTAATTCCACTATATGAGTTTTAATGGATTTTGTGGCATCCTCAGTTCTCACTGTTCTGCTAGGGGGAAATTTCATGTCGGCTAGGAAAGGAATAATAGCTGCTTGACCCAAAATCTTCATCAGAGAATAAAGATTTTTAAAAAATCTCAAATCCCATCATTATTTCAAAAGGAAAAAAAAGTGCTTGGCACTACACAATACATGACATAAAAGCTTGTGCCTTGCCAAGAGAGCTTGACATAAGCATGTTACAGATAATGGGCACAGTAGAAAAATTGAAAGATAGGAAATTCCAAGCAACTTCTGAAAAGTTTTATTATAAACATACATGTTTGTTAGCCTGTGGAAGAGTTTATTTTTCACTGTAATTTGGTTAGAGGTGAATTCAAGTATATAAAACATTCAAAATTAAGTAGTCCACAGTGGCATTTAATGAAAATATGAGTCTATGAGACAGGCTGGAAACATATCCCTTTTCTTAGATAAAGCTTTATGCAAGCCTAGTCAAATTAAATATGATTACTGGTGCATATATTTAAAGAGCTAGCACCAGGATAGAGGTATCACTGGGATAGTGATTTCAAATCTGAAATGTAGATTAGGTTTCAAATCAGGAATGGCAATTGGTGATATTTAAGCAAACACCAGCAGGCCGAGCATCCAGTAATCCCACTGCTCATCCTCGCTAGCCCATGTCTCGTCAGCAAGGGTGAGTGGCAAAACTGGGTACATCCTTTGAAGCGTAATAATTAAATGGGCTGAATCCTGAGCGGCTGGGTGTTCAAAATGCAAATGCTGCTGCTTTTTTAAATTCAGCAGAGAATTTATTAGCCTTTTATATAGATAATCAGACACAGTGGGGGAGGGATGAAGGGTAAAATTGAAGCAACACTGGCAACCCAGAAACTGCGGGGTTGGGTTGCTTCATTGTTGTTATGGGCTAAGACTAATTTAGCTACTGCAGTAGGCTTAATTGCCTAGCCTTAGTTTTTTAAGTGGGTGAAAGCAAGCCTGAAGCCTTGTGTTGGTCCCTTTTTTTCCCACTCGCTCCACAAAGGAAGGGAATGAAGGAGCATGGGTGTCTGCGCAGCCTGGAGAGGTCTCCAGGTGCCCAACACAGGCAGCTTTTGCTGTGAAGCAACCCCACTCGCCTATGGACCACTCTAAGGGGATAGATGGGGAGGGGGAATAGCATTGACCCTGACTAACTTCTCCTCCCAGTTCTTTGCAGGAATCTTACTTGAGAAACGGTGTTTAGACCCAAGACTCTGCTGTCCTGTTCCTTTTTTTCAACAAGGCTGCTGAAGAAACTCCCAGGGACAATGGTGAGCTTATTAAAATACCAGCTGTGTGATAGGTAAAGCAAATCATGTCACCAAGCTGAAACTTTCCAACATTTGCCTTTATTAGATACTGGTTTTGCTTGCTTTTGACCTCCAAAGTTGAACTATCCAGGCTGAAATCATCCATGCAATGGATTTGCTTTATCTTCTGCAAAAATCTGTGACTTCTAAGAAAGTATGTTGTTTTCCACTTATTTTTCACATTTTCCACTTGTTTTCCACATAAAACATGGAGAAGCTCTAATGCCTTCCTACTAAATATGGCTTTAAATTCAGCAAAGGGCATGTTGTCTGCTTGAGGTAATTTCCACTTGTTACTCCTGTGGAAAATATGTGAATGTTTGGCTGTGGAGTGAGCCTGGAGATGTCAAAGGAATGGGGAGCTGGAGGAGGAGCATCCAGTAGAGGACACTGGATAAGACAAGAGCCATGGGGAGAAATTAAATTGGGGATCATGTTATTAAAGATTGTAGCCATGATGCATGTGGGGAAAGGACAGATTTAGGGTAATACAGACAGCATTAATTCTGACACTTCCTAGGCTTTTGTGTGCTTGAGTTAGTAGACTTAATAAGGTTTTTAATGTGTGTATGTGCATGTAAAGTAATGTTTCTGAGACTGTCCCCTTAACCTGGTAATCCTCTTCACAATTCATAGTACCTTGGCACACAATATCACTCAAGGAAAATAACTTGTGCAAAGTGAACCCTCAGACATAGCTGAGGAGCTTGTAAAATTAAAGTGCAAAGTGGGCTTTTGGTGTTACAGAGAAAGAAAACAATCCTGTCACCAGACCTGGGCTGCTTCTTTGGAGCTCATTCTCTCTTTACAATTTTCCTTATAGCTATGTCTGATGGTGTTTCCAGTATACGTGCTTAAGTAAAGGGGAGAAAACTGTTCACTTCAAGTCTCAAGAACCTACAATAAAACATTCTTCCTGGTTTGTCAGGTACTCACTTTTGTTACTTCTCTAATCAGCTCTATCTTTTGCTCCTTCTTAGCTTTAAATTTCCTTTTTCTCACCTTGCCTGTACACAAATACACATAGAAGACAAACCAGCGTATCCTCTCACAATGTCAGTTTCAAAAAATAGCTTTTAAGGAAAGAAGATTCCAGTCTTTTGTAAACAGAAGTAGTAATTTGAGCCACAACAAGAAGTATTAAACAGTAATTTCTACTGAGCTATAATAGGTGTTTTCCTCTCTACACATCTTCTAATAACTCACTATTATTCTTATTGCTTATATAGCTTAGATAGGTTTTAATGTGCTTAAGATGTTTCTCCAGAGTATTTTCCTAGATTTTGGTGAGCAGAGATATTTTATGGTTGGTCCTTTTGTCTTCTTAGCATCTTAATACTTTATCAGTTAAGATTTTATGAGTAGTTCTATCTTGCTAAAATTTGCAAATCCCTTTTAATTTAAAGGAAAATGATTTGATGGTAATGTCTGCTGGGTTCAGTTAAAATAAATCAAAACACACTCAGAGTAGCTGAAATCGTCTTGAAAGCAGAAAGGCAGTTGCAGTGTAAATCTGTGGGGGTGGAGGTGATGAATTATGCTGTGAAAGAAAATGAAAACCAGATGGCACTTGCCAAACAGCAACACAGTGCAATTATGCATAGTGGAGGCACAACCACACAGCACGTATACTAACCTGTTACCTAGATCCTCACCAGACTGATGAGCGGGGTGAAGTTTAAGTTTTGCTGAGGTGTCTGGTGCATCAGGGTTTTGTGAGATAAAGACAAAGCAGCAGCTTGGGCTGAATGAGCCCAGGGCAGAGATGAGATGATGGACAGGCAGTTTGCCAGTAGCTCCCCAGCACAAATGGCTTTGCCCAGAACTGCTGCAGGGTTTGGAGCCCTTGTCAGCGCCTGCAGCCAGGGATAAAATTGTCACTGACAGCTACAGCAGAAACAGGATTTCATCACAAGATCGTAAGGTTGGAATGGACCTTAAAGATCATCTAGTTCCAACTCCCCTGCCATGGGCAGAGAAACCGTCCACTAGAACAGGTTGCTCAAAGCCCCATCCGTCCTGGCCTTGAACACTGCCAGGAATGGAGCATATACAACTTCTCTGGCAACCTGTTCCAGTATCTCACCATCCTCATGGTAAAGAACTGCTTCCTTATATCTAATCTAAATCTCCCCTCTTTCAGTTTAAAGCCATCACCCTTGTCCTATCCCTACATGATCTTGTAAAAGTACTGCTCCAGATTTCTTGTAGGCTCCATTTAGTCACTGGAAGCTGCTCTAAGGGTCTCCCTGCAGCCTTCTCTTCTCCAGGCTGAATAAGCCAAATTCTCTCAGCTTGACTTTGTAGGAGAGGTGCTCCAGCCCTCTGATCATCTTCATGCCCCTCCTTTGGACGCCTTATGCAAATAGATCGCATTTTTTTTCTTCTTGCCAATATGAGCCCATTTACTAGAATCATAGCAATCACAAGCAGATACAACCTGGTAATGAGGGATTGACATCAGAGCTGGGTTGGTTTGCTGCTCCAGACCATCTACAGTTTACAAGCTGGAGACCAAAGCTGTAAGTGAACAGAGCTTTTGCACAGTGAGTTATTGCTTATTAAATGTTGTTGTTTGAATTTCCTGCAACTTAAAGTAGATTTTCCAATCAACAGATGAGTCATTCCCCTAATTCTCTTTATTTTGCCAACAGACAAGTAAAAAGGCCCAGCTGATATAGTTTGGCATATTGCCATTTTATGATTCAATTTACGATTATAATTGTTTGTTGTTCTGCTTTGTTTCTGTGAAATTGATGGATTACAATAATTATTTTGCATATCGTATTTCTCTTTTAGTCTAGAAAGGTATTTGGAGCAGTTTTCCTGCAAGTGAACCACAGTAGGGGCATGCCATTTTTATTTAGAGATACGTAGGTTAATCTTTATTACCAACATCTGCTATTAGCAACATTAAAAAGGAAAATCAATTCCCAAGAAATTCTTTCTGGGCTCTTTCCCATAAGCTAAAAGGTCATGGCACTGCGGAGTTAAAACCTCATCATCTCTACGTGACTATTCTTTCTGGGTTTGTTCCAGTTAAAATGTCTTGTGAGATGGTCATATGAGTGCTTTATGACTGAATTAAGTGATTTATAGAAGATATGTCTCCTCTGGCTGGAATTTTCCACCCTGCAGCCGAGATGCAGTAATTGACAGCATGTCTGGTGCAAAGGAAGGTACAAGTCAAAACAGAGAGGCTAACATCATGTAGGTCTGCGTTTGTAGGTGTTCTGCCGTGCTGTGGCCCTGCAAGGTGCTCACAAGGTGAGAAAGTCTGGTCCATTCACATTGCAAAACAGACCTTCAACTCAGGTGAATCACAGAATCAACTAAATTGGAAAAGACATTTAAGATCATCAAGTCCAACTATTATCCAGTTTTGCCAAGTCCACCTCTAAACCATGTACCTAAGGGCTTCATCTACACAGTTTTGGACACTTCCAGTGACAGCAATTCCACCACTTCCCTGATTAGCCTGTTGCAATGCCTGACCACCCTTTTGGTGAAGAAATTTTTCTAATATCCAGTCTAAACATCCCCTGATGCAGCTTGAGGTCATTAGCTCTTGTTCTATCACTTGTTACTGGGGAGAAGAGACCAGCTACCTCCTCGCTCCATCCTCCTTTCAGGTAGCTGTCTGTTGCACATCACAACATAGAAAGCCCCTCCATGGCAAAAGCTTCCAGACGAGATCTCTCATCTCACCATGCTGTGCAGATGAAGGTCTGATAGATCTGTTAGCTACTTTTCCTGCAAGCCCCTCCTGCCAGAGGTGGCTAGGGGCAGGCACAGCAGCGTGCCTACACCTATGAGCTGGTGCTGAACTGGGATGTGCAGCTCTTGGCACAAATGAGCAGAAAGGGAGTGACACGAGTCATACCCAACATTGCACACACTCACTCATTGCCAGGAAGCAGACATATCCATTGGATGCTGCTAGTTTAATCCACAAAAAAAAATATTATATATATATATATATATAGATACATCTGGCAGGGAAGGAATCTTTAGTCTTCCAAGTCAAAGTGCCTTCTGGGACTTCTCCTGGGAAGCAAAATGCATGCCCCACCTCCTGCTCAAGGTCCCATACAAAATTATGGTTTCCTCTTACACAAAACACCCTTTATTTTTTTTTTGCAGAATACTTGAAAATTAATACTGCAGTACAATCATGGAAATTCCTCTCTTTTTAATAGCATTTTCTGCCTGGCTAATAAATAAGTTGTCTTTCAAGTGAAAGCTGCCTCTGATTCTGTTCTCCCCTGGATTCCAGCCCAGCTAAGAGAGAAGGAAACTCTAAAGAAATTTTGCTGTCTCTGGCAGTGATCAATGCTGTTGAGTGATGGGTAATGGCAATCTCACTATTTATTTATTTATTTATCTATTTGCCATCGTTAATCTCTATTACATTGCTGCCTGCTGTCTCTCCCTACTGGTTTAAAAGGAGTGTTACAATTTGCCTTGTTTTTTTCCTCCCAGTGCTTTTTCCACCCACCTCTTTTGTTGTTTTCCTTGACGTTGTTGTTGTTGTCTTCTGTCTTCTAGCCTTGGGAACAGTTTTCTGCCACCATCATCCCTTATGTGTTTTAGAGTTAGCTCTTGCAGTCCTTTTTCACTAGAGGTGGGTGGATAAGTGGAAAAATGGGTCTAACACTAAATGAAAGCAGCAGGGCTACGTATGCACCAGGGTAAAATGCTGACTTAACCAGCACTACTTTAGACAATCAAAGTTTCTTCCTACTGGTCACAATCTCTACAGGTCATTGTGCTGTGTAGACACAAGCTTCTCCGATCAACAATTAAACACTTTATTTGTGAGGCAACCAGCACTGCAGCAGCTCTTCTGAACATAGATGATAATTCACTTCTTCCACTACCTTGTGCTGTGCTAATATGAAAATGCAGTGATGATTTTGCTTGTTTGTTTTTTGTAAGGAGATTGATGCTAAATTTCCCCCTGCAAATCCAACAGGATCATTGTGGTTTAAGATAATTGCATAGCTTAGCATAGTTGTAAAACTGCAGTTGATTCTGGCACTGGGATCTTGCCTTTGATGTGCCTCAGGTTCATCTCCTGAAATTGAGTGCCAGTTTGTTCAACGATCTATCATTTATTTATTTATTTAAGTTTAAGATAATCACGATCAGTTTCTAAGGCTCTATGGACCTGCCATAATAAATTATGAAAAGATACCATCAAGTTAAACCTCAGCAGTGCAGCCAGCCAGCTATCTATCTCCACTGTCAGCTGGAAAGCATGTCTCTGAAAACCCTCTCACATAAATGTCATCCATAGCGTGCCTGGAAAATCAGCAAATTTAATGTCTTCCATAGGAAAAGAGGAACAATTTCCAGAGCCATCAAATGTAACACTTTACAAGTGCTGTGGTTTTCCCAGTTTCTAGGTCCTAGAGCTTCTTACAAGATGCCATTTCTTGGTATTTCAGGCCCAGTCCAGAGATGACCTTAGCCTGCACGCAGAATTGAGTGTAAGAGGACATGACACTCTAAATCCAAATTAATGAACATGGAGAATAAGTGAAGGTGCAAGAGATGACCACACATACTCTCTCTGCTTTCCCAGGCAAACACCATACACTCCAAGCAGGCTCTGAAGCACTGAACACAGCTCCTGAGACACCAGTACTGGGTTTGCATGGCAAGTTTTTGGTAGTTGGGGCACTACAGGGGTGGCTTCTGCAAGAAGTGGCTAGAAGTTTCCCCCGTGTCTGATAGAGCCAATGCCAACTGGCTCCAAGACGGACCCACCACTGGCCAAGGCTGAGCCCATCAGTGACAGTAGAAGTGCCTCAGGGATAATGTATTTAGGAAAGGGGAAATGTTGCTGCACAGGAGAAATTGCAGCTGGAGACAGGAGTGAGAATATATGAGAGCAACAGCTCTGCAGACACTAAGCTCAGTGCAGAAGGAGGGGAGGAGGTGCCCCAGGCACCAGAGCAGAGATTCCCCTCCAACCCATGCTGCAGCCCATAGACGTCCATGGTAGAGCAGATATCCACCTGCGGCCCATGGAGGACCCCACACCAGAGTAGGGGGCTGCCCAAAGGAAGCTGTGACCCCAGGGGAAGCTTGTGCTGGAGCAAGTTTGCTGGCCGGACCTGTGACCCCATGGGGGACCCACACTGGAGCAGTCTGTTCCTGAAGGATGCACCCATGGAGGGGACCCACGCTGGAGCAGTTTGTGAACAACTGCAGCCTGTGGGAAGGACTCACATTGGAGAAGTTCATGGAGGACTGTCTGCCGTGGGAAGGACCCCACACTGGAGCAGGGGAAGGGTGGAAGGAGTCCTCCCATGAGGACGAAGGAGAGGCAAAGACAAAGTGTCATGAACTGACCGCAACTATCATTCGCCTGCTGTGGGAGGAGGAGATAGCAGAAATCAGGAATAAAGTTGAGCCCAAGGAAGGAAGAAGGGGTAGGTAATGGTGGTTTTAAGATTTGGTTTTATTTCACATTATCCCACTCTGATTTGATTGGCAATAAATGAAATTAATTTCCCCCAAGTCAAGTCTGTTTTGCCCACGACAGTAACTGCTGAGTGATCTCTCCCTGTCCTTATCCTGATCCACGAGCTTTTCCTTATATGGTCTCTCCCCTGCCCAGATGAGGAGGGGAGCAATAGAGTGGCTTGTTGGACACTTGGTATCCAGCCAGGGTCAACCCACCACATACTCCCAAATGTTCCTCCTGAATTTCAGTTGTTAAGTTGCATGAGGCATGTTACCAGCATTTAACCTTGAGGTAGCCATCATGTGTATCACATTGTCAGTGTTTGTGTTCAAGATCGAAGGTTGTATGGGCCTAATGAGACACGCATGATGAAAATTGGCTATAGAGGATGCTAGCAAAGGAAGACCAAAGTTATAAATAATTAGGCTTAAATACCAGTGAAATTATTTAAACTATGACTTCCTCTGTAGAAGCTCTGAACTCCTTCTTTGTCCCTTAAAGCCCATGTCCACAGTACCTCTTAAATAACTTTCCAGTATTCTATTTCTTTCTACTCTTGACAGAGCTGTGACAAAATGGTCAACTGACACAAAATGACCTATGCTCATACTAGTAAATTCCTTTACACTCCAAAATGTGTGGCTATGTCCAGTCTGCCTATTGGCACTGCTCTTTGACATGCATTAACTCCTGTGCTCGTGAATCATCTAGAAAAGTGCTTGTGGGCCCAGGCCAAAACCATGACAAGGACTGTCTGCAAAAATTCCGCACCATTTAGGGAGTTTTCGGTTGCACGGAGCACCTTCTGCAATCAACAGAGAGCAACAGATCATGTCCAGCCAAGGATGCTGCCCACCCAAAAAAGCTCTTGACTCATGGCTGTCAAGCTCTGTGGCTAAATGTGGGCTTGTTGCCACCTGCATCTTTGGTCACTTCAATGGCTGTGCCTTGGGATGGATTCTAAAAAGAGCCCAGGCAGACTATGGGCCCAGAACTAAATAAAGTTAGATCTGGAATAAAGCACCTTTCTGAAACCTGATTCCTAAACATTAAAAAGGGAAGGGTAATGGAAACTTGGCTGAATGAAGTCTAGACTTTGGCTAGATCCCTAAATCCCATTTTTCCAGATCTGATCTCTAGATCTTACAATACCAAGTAGGGCCAAATACAAGCACTTTCAAATATAAAGGAGTTACATTCTCTTTGAAAATCATCAAGGCCACACCACAAAAGGGGAGAACTGTGGGGTTCTGTCTTTCATTGTTTTGGTAAAGAAGCAGCCTCACAGGAATGCTAAACACCAATATTGTTTACTGTGTAATGGTGGAAGGTCGCTTGCCCTCTTCAGTATTTTCTGAATGAAAGACTCCTTAGAATGGGGAGAAGTAAAAGCCTGTAGATTGTTTCTATGTATTCAGGGATTTCAAAATCAGAAGCAGTAGTAGGGTCGTCTGTTATTAACCATGGCTGTATATTGCCATTTCTAATGGGGCTTTGCTGAAACCTTTAAAATAACTCAGCTTTCAAAGCTTGCAAGAGCACTAAAAGATTATTCAGGGATCAGGAAGCACAATCCAGAGAACTGAAGTGGAAGAGTCTGTAACTAGTTTTGACGAAATTACCAGCATACCTAATTAAATCACATGTATACATGCTGTATGTTTCAGCAAAGTTGCATTTAAGCTGCTTTTCCTCTTGAAAGACAACTCCATCTTTCCCACAGGTGAATATAGTTTAGGTATCTTCATAGGTAAAGCAGACACAGCAGCTGCAGGTTTAATTAAACGTTTGCCTAATCACATAAAAAGACAGTGATATATTTTCATAGCATCTGGCAGTTTAACCATTCACTAGTCATCCTGTAATTAGCATTCTGGTGAATTTAATAGAAGACTGTCCTAATGTAGTGCCAGATGGTCCTTCTAGCTTACAAGGGGAATGGCAATTTCTGCCATGTTTACTTCAAGGGTAGAACAGTCAAAAAGATCCTTCTTAGAGCACAACGCTGATGATGTAAGACGTTACCTTTGCTGTCCTCAGAAAGTAGTGGCTTTGAATGTTGCTATATGGAGTAAGTATGATTTATTAACTTCCATGAAAAGTTTTGCTTGGCTTTCCTTGTTTATTTCTACTGTTTTGTAAAGACATTACCTTGCTAGGTTTGCACAAGAGCTTTCTATAAGTCAGTGCTAGCATCCCAAGGTCCTGTGGGACAGGAGGAGGTGGGAGACATAAAAGTAGTGATGAGAAAGGTCTGCTCTGCAGCGAGGCCTGTGAGTTGGCCCCGACCATCTCAGTGGAGTCTAAAGTTAGCTCAAACACTACACAAGTGACTCTTTGCTACAGCTCCATTCATTAGAGAAATTAAATTTTACAAAAACAGCTAGTGAAATGGCAAGGACACTAAAATGAGGAGTATCCATGGAGAAGAAAATTAAAAGACAGATGTTTTTGCTGTTGATAAATGAAGACAATTATTATGTTGCCAGTGGAGAATTTCAATAAACTTCAGCATAGTCTTTCTGGAGTTTAGTGGAATAGTAGTGGAATAATAGACTTTAATGGAATTAATAGTCAGACTATAGCAATATTGTTATCAAAGGATGTCTTGTAACTAAGAACCTCTGGGAGAAGATATCATACATGACAGATAATCTCAGTGGTTCTTTCATTTTGAAGCTGGATGCAGCCTGGTAGGCCAAAGACTCCTTCATAAGAGGTATTGATTATGTTCCAGCTGAGCTCCAGCTAACGTTTTGACCATTAAAGCTTGCTGACTGGTTTTCATTTGGCCTATCTCTGTGCAATTCATTTCTCTTAAATAATAAAAATTTGATTGATCCATCCATCTATACTGTCAAAATGTCAGTGTAGGGACTCCTCACAGACTGTTACCTTATCTGCATGAGCAACATGCTCCATACTAATATCCTAAATCCCCCTCTACAGAGAATAACTGCTCTTAATGTGAGGCCCTTTCAAAATGTATCTCAAACTACCTGTACAGACTCCTGCAGAGATCCTGACTGGAAGACCATGCACATCAAGGATTAGTGATCCATGTAACAGTGAACCGTGGAGGCACTGGTCAGTGCTGTGCATACAGCATCACCTGCAGACCTGTGCCATGCACCACATCTCCTTCTGTGCAGAGCAGACGCAGCTGGGTGATGGTTCTCATACAAACACCCTCTCTGACGTACAAAATATGAATGGAGTTGTTTTCTTTTAAGAAAATCCTGTAAGAGCTCAAATGAGCAGAATGGACTAATCCTTCCTACCAATGGGGTCTACATGACACGCTGCACGTGGATGGGAGGCCTGTCCAGAGCTGCACAACTTGGGGTTCCCAGCATCTAAAGGGATATAAGGTGATCTACTATACTATTCTCTTTCTTTATACTGTTAGCACTATTAACTGGTATTTTAATGATACTTTAGAGAATCTGGGTGTCTTTCTTACTGGGATCATAACCTCCTGGTGCAGAACACTTGTGCAGTCAGTAGGTCCCAGTTATAAATGTCTTTCTGGAGAAAGGACATTGGCTGGCCAGCAGACACTCAGTGGTGGGAACAGATGCAAGGTGTGTAGCCCTGGTGGCTCCTGTAGGGTTTTGGAAAAGAGAGGAGGGGACAGAAGGGTTGGGGGTCCAGCCAATGGTGACTGCTGAGTCAGGGGAAGGGGCAAAAGGGGTCAGGAAGATGCAACTTCCTCTCCTCTTTCCAACTGCATCAGGAAAGAAACGTAACTGAACTCTCTTTTGGGTATGTGGGGGGAGGGAAAGGTGTATCTAACACAGTAGGGTGTGTGTGCGTGATATCTGAGTATACTCAGACATGTCTCTATACATTTTTATAAATAATCTTTCATTCTGAATATAAAACACATATTTTCCAGGTTAATGCTTGTGATGGCTTGTAGTTTTCCATGCGTGGCCATTGCTGAAGTCAAATGAGTGACACCATTAGAAATTGAAACTGCATCTCAGTGGTCCACAATCCCCAGCCCTCTGACCAGAGGCCCACAAAAGCCTGTCACATTGCTTTCAATCACAGAAAACTATACATGTTGCTCTCCTGACAGAAGAGCTGCAGCCTCAGAAAACTCTTTATTTCTCAAGGGTGGAGGAGGACTGAGGTGCAGACTGTGAACAGCAGCAGTTTCCAGGATGTGAAGAGATGAAGACTGGCAACATCCCGGGGAGAAACTGCAATGCTGATAATACTGAGAGAGGACACAAGGACAAAAGAGAAGGTAAGGATTTTCTGGAGAGGTGGAACAAGGGCATAGTACTGTATGGGCTGATAGCAATCTTTCACCCAAACTGTGCTAGCAAACTTGCAGGCGTGAGAGAGGTTTGAGAGAGAAAGTGTAAGAATCAAAAAGTACAAGCACACTGAAGGTCTGAAGTAAGGTGGGGAATAGTATTTTGTTAGATTGTGGTACAGTCATTCAGAATACTGTTTCTGACTCAGAAACCTTTTCCAGAAGGTATTCAGCTGGAAATTGACTCCTCAAAAATTACATGAGCCAAATAAGTTTCCCCTTTGACTCTTCCTGAAAAAATTAAAAAGAAAGACTTCATGGAAAACAGCTGTCTGGGTGAATATACTTTCACAGAGTGAGCTATGCCACTTAACAGTCAGCAGCTGAGGTTTCCAGCAGCCCAGGTCCCAGTAAACCAGCTATTCATCTGCTAAAAGCAGCTTGTCTTAGTTAACTCAGGGAAGGAGCTAGGTACACAGGAGCAGAGCCAAGAAATGACTGTAAAATTTTTATTTCTGGCTTTCTGCTGTTCCAGGACTCTCTCACAACCCCAGTTTCCTCAGGGAAGTATTTTGGCAGAGGGGATGCTCACAGAGCCTGGGATGTGAACTGTGTGGGCTGCAGCCAAGAGCCCCTCCATTTGCTCCCTGAGTCTTGCCTTGTTTTATCTCTCCCTCTGCCCCTGGGATGGCTTCAGGGTCCTGTTGTTAGATCCAGGGGTCTGATTAGTTTGTGCAGTCATGGCACTATTCATCTGAACAGTAACAGTTATTAATAGCATCATCAGTTATCTCCTGCATCATATGAAAAACACACTAAAAGTCATGGAAAAAATAATCTGGTTAGTATTGGAATACATTAAATTATTTCAAAGATTTTTCCAAAACATTCTTAGGGAAGCTGGGCTGATGTGGTTGCCATACTCCATTGCATTATGCTGATCATTCCCATGGTGAGTAATAAGGTTTCAAATCTGCTGTTTAATTTGCAAATGTCTAGTGCTGAGTGATGGAAGTTGCTATAGACATCGAAGTTATTAAACATCGGTAGAACATTAGGTATTAAGTCTCTGTGTAATAGAAAATGGCTTGTTTTTTTTCATTGAGATTTTAAATTTCAACTGTTGCTTTTAAACATCTGTGTCTCAGTCCAATTTAACTCATAATTCTATTACATAGTTTGTAAGACGCATTCATAGAATAGATTTGATTTATTACTACCTTGTGTAGTTGGCAAAGGCAATAGAACTCTGTTATGGTGATTCACAGAAACACTGCAAATATAATACATTCATAAATTATTTCTTATTGATGAGAAAATCCCTTTCCTTCCCAGTTAAGCACACCTGTGCTGTGAGAATACAGAATGGCACACATTTCCCTGCTAGTATATAGCAAAACTGCATAGTCTACTGAGAGATATACTGGCAATTAGTCTGCTGAAGGGTTAACATTTGCAAGGTAATACTAATTATCTCACAATTCTTAGAAAATGTCAGTGTTTAGACAAAAAAAAAAAAAAAGAAAAAAGATATTAATTTATATTTATTTCCTAATCTGCAACTATTCATTCTTTCATTTAATTTGAGTGAGGAATATTAAAAAAAGAAATGCTGCACCACTGTGTCACTTGCATAAGTTATGCTATTTGTTGATCCCACCCTTATGAGGACATAGAAGAGACCACTATTCTCATCACTTCTGTCAGCTATAGAAGAATTCAGCTGTGTCAAAATTAGACATATCAAAGCACCTTTGATCACTTCATTGTCTGTCAAGCCCTCTCCAAAGCCGGCACTGTCTGCTGTAATGGATTGTATTACTTTCAAATGTCGTATTTAATGTGTTTTCCTTCAGATCCCTGATACTGTCTGAGGTGCTGACTGTGTAGCACAGTGCTGAGAGTCTTTCAGGTGGGTCTACTAGTTTCAGTGTGTTCCTGTTTCTCAACAGCATGTGGTTTAATTGCAGAACTGGTGAAGCAAGAGCATCACAAGAATTCATCTGTGTTCTTCTGTATGTGTGCAACCACAAAGTCATCCTGCAGTGAAGATTCGAATGAGTTATGGGACCATAAAAAAAATACTTCATTTCACAAGGCTATCAACTCTTTGTCATGAAACAAAAACACCTGCCAGAAGAGTTTTATTTTTACTTGTTAATCACAGCACAAATAGGCATGGGACAAGCCATCATTTAAAGGGATATTTTTATGCAGCAGGCATGCTGCAGAGCATCTGAGGAGCCATAGTCTAAATTTAGTTACTAATTAGAAAAACACTTTTCACAGATGTCATTAATCACCCAACAGTCTGAGAACTGTCTCTTTTAAAAAGGAAATGCTATACCCATTAGTAGAATACCCACCACAGGATTGGACTTCTCTTGTCCAATAGCTCCAGCAGTGGGTCTTTACTTATGTAACTTGGTTTCCACTGGTAAAATTAATTCTTAGCTACCTTAGGCTAATAATGAAATTTTGTCCTTGGTCAGAAAGCCCACTGATGAAACTTCAGAAATGCATAATAAGCCAGCATTCTTCCATCACTTCCTAGAGTTTTATGAAATTTCCCTTTATTTTCTGTCTTTCAGGCTGTTAGGACACAATCAGATCTTAATTTCATATTTTTCTCTAATTATGTGTGTTTCAGAAACTTCTTTTTTCATATATAAAAGCTAAACTGCTGAGGTATTCATATTGTTCCAGGAGGCAGGTCCGTGACAAGTCATTTATAGCATAAGGAAAACAGCAGTGTTGACACCTAGAGATGATCAAGTAAGTTGGAAAAAAACTGCAGTATGGAGAACATGATAAAAGCTACTAATGGTGGGAAAGTGGCTTTCTGTGCCACATGAAAATATTGAAGAATTTTCAAAGAAAAGAATGTCTCAAATATTTCAACCAAGAGAAAAACCCTGTTGTTATACATTACAGTGATGGTTTATGTGAGCCATGGTTCAGTGGCCATGTGCACTCTGGGTTTTTTCTTTGTGTGGGTCATATTTCCCACGGTGTCTCATTTTGGAGAGGAAAATGGCTCAAGAAACTTTTGAAGGATTGTATGGCTGCAGGCACATTTCAGGAAATGTAAACTGTACCTGGATACCCTGGAAATGGAAAAGTATAAGGACATGGGACATCTGTTCTGCAGCACCGCAGAGACACACTACTTACATATACCCTGGAACACTGGTTTCTTGGCCAGCCTTTATTCCAAGCTTTCATTCTTAGGCTCTCACTTTGCCAAACTAAAATATGTGTTATGTGTGGGAAAGCCTGTTCTTTCAGGGGGAAAAAAATATAAATCTTAATTTGAGTTTTGACAGATTTTTTTCAGCTAGCCTTGGAAAACCTGAATGACACCTATCGACAAAATCTATTTCTCCTTCACTGTTTGGTTTTGGGTTTTGGTGTTTTGGGTTCTTGGTGGTGGTTTTTTTTTAATTATTATTATTATTTTGATTTTTTTTTTCCTAAATAAATTTCAACCAATTTCTAGGTATATTGTTGACTATATTTTAGAAGAAACTCACTGAAACAAGGATATGGTAAATACTAAACAAAGGCTTTAAGGTCTGTCTTCAGGGTCATGGCAATGGAAAATATTTGCAGAGCAAGTCAATCGCATTTCTTAGTGAGATGAAAAGTGCAAGGATTTAATGATTATTGATTCTTAAAAATCCCAGAGGCTTTGATTGACATTAGTTTACTAAAATAGGCTAAGCTGGCTGTGCAAGCTTCCCTTGTCATTAATGGAGACAAAAAGATACCTTAAGGAGATTCATCCTATCTACTCAGATATCTTTTCTAGATATCTGGGTCAAATACCCCGGTTTTAAAACCATTCAGGGCCATTCACTATGAAAGGAACTGGGAAGCAGTGAGGGAAACTAAACATTTTTGCTCACTGTTTGTGTAGGAAACACTTCTGGATTTCCTTCACTCACAAATGCATCAATGCTGATGTTTTGCTCAGAGAAAATGATGCACTTCTCCATTGTCTGATAATAACAGCTCTCTCCAGGGACACATCCAGCACAAATAATTTCTGAGCATGATATCAGCTATGGCTGTTCATTCAGGTTTTCTTCCATGGGTATCCAACCTAGATTTTTGCCTCATCTATATACACACAGCTATAATTTAAGAAAACACAGTGACACATACCTGCATTTTCTGCTTTGGGTAATATCTATAAAAGGAGTTTTCTTTGGCTTAATTTAAGCAGTTTAAAATTAAAATTAATCTGGTGCAAATCTTCCTAATTATTGGTCTGGGGATTCTTTAAGATGAGTTTGCTGAAAGGACTTAATCTTTGAAACCTAAGGCATGTTGCTTCACCACAGTAATTCACATAGATGCACCAGTATCATTTCTGTTCCCTGGCTTAGAAGAACATCTCAGCAAGTATCAGGTGTTCAAGGTATAATTTCAGGATCAGAAAACTCACTTTCTTTTGGTATTTTCTTACATGGACAGTCACCCCAGTGAATATTCTGACTTACAAAGCCATTTACTATTATGCTCCCTGAAAGCAAATCCAAACTCAGTCAAAGAGGATTAGCCCCTCTCTGCCCTGTGAGGTGGCTGTTCTGCTCCTGGCATTTTTCATCTCACTTGCAGCATTTAGTTTTTGAGATTCGTGGCTCAGTTCCCCTGGAAGCCATATTCATATATATCTGTATCCAAGAAACTCAGTAAGAGAGCAGAGAATGGGTTGTCTGCTAATGTAAACACAGCCGTGTATGGTAAGTGGCACATAGTTGTTTATATCATACAACAGACAAAATAAATAACTTCAAAAGAAAATAAAATTGTTGGCTTTGCCATTTCCTTTTACCTAAAAGTACTTCTGCAGATGTGTATTTTGAGATTAGGCAAGAAGGTAAGAAGAAGTACTTTGTACACTTTTACAGGAGTATCATTTAATGATGTTTCAAGTCCTTGTATTACTTCAATAGGCATGGATAGGCATGGAGCCACTGAAAATTTCTGGGAATGTGTGTGATGCTGTGAAAGACTAAGTGATCATTTTCCACCCTATTTTTCTTTTCTTTTTTTTTTTTTTTTTTTGGTTTTTGTTTTTGTTTTGTACAAGGCCTGTGAGTGTATTAGATGAGAATTTTGTACACAGATTTTTCTCAGACATCTTTGCCAGCAGTTAATACTAGCTTTCTACAGCTAGAATGATGGGAAAATGCTTTCAGTCCCAAGAGAGGAAAGTGTTTCTTGTCATTCTTATTTATCAGAATGAGCACTTACTGATCAAAATGAGATAGCAGTATTCATTATTCAGAATAATACATCAGCAACACTGCATATATTTAAATAAATTTACCAGAGTACTGGAAGCAGTATAGCTTTGTTACTGCTGGATTATATTAGATTAAGTAGCTGTACTAGTTCAAAATTAGCTTGGATAGCCAATATCACTATGGCACACAAAACTAACCTTATGTCCTGAGTATTTAGTCATCAGCTTATATCCTGAGTATTTAATCAACAGCCTAATGCTATCTATTTGTTGTGATACCAGGGAGAATAATTACCAGAAGAGGATCCCAAGAAGGCTGGCAAAAAATGCTTCTAGATTTATTTTGGAGACTAAAAGAAAAAACTTACAATCTTCCACTTTGTCTGGATCTTCATTTCCGCCTTTCCTTGGCAGATCTCTGAGCTATTTTCATACTGGGACCACCAATGGCCTGGTGGGATCCAGAGTCTCCTTCTCAAGTAGCTCTACTGAGTCTTCACAGAGATCTCCAAAGTAAGTAATGCCTTTCTGAGAGCCATGGATAAGTTTTGAGTATAGAGCCACACAGCATTAACAGCAGAAAAGGTGAAATAAAATGCAGGTTATCTCAAATCAACAAATTTTATTTTAAATTATAATGAGGATTGAACAATATAATAACTGTATTTAGTAGCATTGTACACAGCCTACTAGGGTGTTAAAAGCTGTAACTGAGCTGCCCACCAGTGAAATGATTAAATGAAGCAGCTGAACCAATCTAACATCTCACTGTGAGCTAAAGGGGTTGTCTTGCTCCCCTTTTCCCCTTCCCCTTGCAACTCTCTCTATATGTGTCTTTCCAGCTTTGCTCTACTTCCTTTCTGTTGAGGTGGCTGTCACTCTCTTCTGACTATGTACTGAGTCCTTTCAACTTGAAAATGGTCAGAAAACCACTTGCTTTTTGTTTGGTTGATTTTTTTTCCCCTTGAATTAGTTTTCAACTAAATCAGTGAGCTGAACTTGCTCAGCATACAGTCAGAGGAGCACTAGGGACAATATAAGGAAAGGAGCAGTTTAAGCAGTCATGGTGCAGGCAAAAAGGAAGAAAGAAGAAGAGAGAAGAGAGAGATGACTGCTCTTTTCAGGGACAAGCAGCCATCAGGTCAACTCAGCTCAGCTATATAGTTAGCCCCATTCCTTATTAATAGGATTAATAAGCTACCACCTTATCAGCAGTCCTATTTTAGCACAAATTGCATAATTTGGTTAGTTATTTAAGTGGAGTGATTTTCATGTTTGAAAGCCTGCTACTCATCAATCAGAAGTTTATTTTCCTTCTCTTTTCACTGTGCTGATGGTGGGACCAAGCATCTTGGCCAGGCATGCTGGATATTGCAACACTTCATGAGAAAAATCATCCCAAAAGAACTCATAGGCTGACTAGTTAGGATGTTGCACCTGAAATCTTCCTCTGTTTTACATCCTGTTTCATCTAAGAGGGAATCTCTCACGTCCCTTTTGAAGCCATATTAAAAAGTCAGGCTTGGTTTGAGATAACACAGAGGGACTGGTCATTCTTGGGATCCCTTCAATGTAAAACAAAACAACTGGGTGTCACAGACTGCAGTGTAACACAGCAAAACTCTGCTGTAAAGGGAGACAGTTCTGACAGTCTTATTATAGGTGTACTCAGCCAGAAGACTAATGATTGTAAAAGCTGGATTTCATAGGAGGAACTTAAACAGACAACACTGAGCAGCATTCATCTGGTCCAGGATGAATCCTTGTCTGTCCTGCGTTCAGCTACAGCAGTCATTTTTTCTCCTTCTTAGTAGCTGGGGCAGTGCTGTGTTTTTGACTTTCAGTCTGGGAACAATGCTGATAACACCAATGTTTTCAGTTGTTGCTCAGTAATGTTTACTCTGACCAAGGACTTTCTCAGTCTCATGCTCTGCCAGGGAGGAGGGGAAGCCAGGAGGAAGCAGAGGCAGGACCCCTGACCCAAACTGCCCAAAGGGGTATTCCATACCACAGCACGTCATGCCCAGTATATAAACTGGGGGGAGTTACCCGGAAGGCCCAGATCGCTGCTCGGGTCGGGCTGGGTATCGGTCGGCGGGTGGTGAGCGGTTGTGTCCTCTCCCCTTGTTATTCCTCTTATCATTATTATTGGTAGCAGTAGTGGTTTGTATTATACCTTAGTTACTGGAGAGCTGTTATCTCAACCCATGGGAGTTACATTCCTTCGATTCTCCTCCCCATCCCTCCAGGAGTGGGGGGAGGAAGGAAGAGGTGGGGGGAGTGAGCGAGCGGCTGCGTGGTTCCAAGTTGCCGGCTGGGCTTGAACCACGACATTGTCCCACTGCAAAGAGGGGAAAATGGATAGAACAATTAGGCAGAGATGCAGATCTGTCTAAATTTAGTTTCAGAGATAATACAGGCTTCTGCTGCTTGTATTCCCAGTAATTTCCCTAAAGCAGAATCAGTCTGGGTAGTGCTTAATAGGTTCTTCATGTCATTATATTCTCCATAAACTATTTAAGAGGTATTGTGGAAGAATCTTTCTATACCTTCTAAGGTTCTGGGCAAGTTACACCATTTGTTTTTTTTCTTTGCTTAACCCTGTTCATTAAAGAAACAAGAACAAGAGGAGAAACCTTTCCACTAAGTTATATGTGTCTGTTCAAAAAAGCTTTCACTTTCACCAAAGATTCAGTGACTACTCTCAGGGTACACACTTAAAGTGCCCTGTGGTTTGTAAGAGCGCAGGAAACACCATGCTTTATTTTTCAAGGAAGAAAGATGTGCATCAGTTCAAACGTTGTCCTGACTGTAATGGGAAAAAAGCTGATAGCAGCATGACAAGATAAAAGAAAACTTCAGACGGAGCACAGAAGCAGCAGAAGCCTGGAGAATATAGAGTGGTAGTGGTGGTGGTTTTATGAGAAAAGTTGAAGGTATGGAGAAGAAAAAAAAAAACTTTAACTTGGGCTTAATGCAGACTATAGGGATGTGGAGAAGCAGATCAATAGTCAGAGCTGACTTGATCTTGTGTTAGCAACAGTCTTGCTATAAACGAGGCTTGGGATGAGATGGCCTCCAGATGTCCCTTTTAACATTTCTGAGAGTCTTTGAATTCTTGAAGTGTCAGGTGAGGACATGCTGCCATTCTCTGATTTTCCTGTATGGAAAAATACCAATCCATTGCATAAGTTTTCAAAGACATCTCTTGATGACTTTCATGCAGGGATCCTTCTCCTCACCCAAAATGCAGCTCACAGAGATACAGGTGAGAGACACTTCATGGAGATGGGTAAGGATGTGATCCAGGGGCTAGGCAAGCTGAAAGGAACAGATTAATGACGGGCTTTATAAAGGAAGATAGAATTGTTAATTTTTCAGAAAATGAGTAGAGAAAGCTGGTAACTATTACGGAGTGAGGACCATATGGTGCTCTGCTGGTGTGTCTGCCAGGTCAGTCCTAAAAGAAAAGGTTTCCAGAACAGGTACTAATGCTGATAAGGGTTAATGTAAGCTGGAAATATGCTACATGATCTTCTCAGAGAGGCTGAAGCCTGAGCAGCTGGGGAAAGCTCAGCTCTAGCCTTTATGCTTCATGTCATTTTTCCAGATGGTGAACATCCATGAGGTCACTTAAAGACACTATGTGTCTACTAAGCCAGAAGGGCATAGTCTTCCTGGGTTCCAGAAAACCTATAGGTGTGGTTTTCTGCTTCTCTACTGGCTCAGGACCTCACTCAAATCCTGCCCCATCTCCCAATAGAGCTGTCTTGCATTCAAGGAACTGTACAGTAGAGCTCAGCATCTTTCCCTGAGGTGCGAAGCTTCCACCTCCTGCTCCTGAGGGCAGCTGAGAAGTGTCCTGAGCCCCTTTTCTTGTTCTTAAAGACAGGAAACATTGCCAGAAATGAAAAACCCCAAACCTGGCAGAAAAGCATGAGCAAGAAGTTAAGCCTGCCCAAGGCTGGTCTCCGTTACGCATGCAGCTGTGAACAATTACAGTCACACCCACACGCCATGGCACACCTAACCGTGCCTTGTAGGCACAGCCCACAGCAGCCACAAGGTGCTTTCAGCCTCTGTTGCAAAAACCACCCCAATTACTATCAAATCCACTAGACCTGCCAGAACTGGTACTCGGTCTCCTTTCCAACGCTTTCCTTGACAAACCAAATTAGCCATGAATGTGTGATTTTGGTATCGCAGCATTTCAGGCAGTGAAGAAGGCAAAGGCTAATGAATGGAAAAATGCAAATACAATATCTCCCACAGAAATCTCTGGTTTATGCAGGGGTTGTATATTGCCCCTCAGTCTTGGACCTGGGGTCTGTAAGAAGACTGACAGCTGCAGTGACCTAACTGTGCACGTGTGTCTGCAATTAATTCTGATGAGCTACTCAGAACAGCCTCCTTTGCTATAGAAACCATGAATATAAATAGATGCGATAGTCAAAGGCTTCATTTCTAGAACAGGGGGAAAATTCCCTAGCTCCCAGGTTCTATTTATCCTAATCACATCCCAGTTCAATTTTGGAGCAAGAACTGGGAATATGCTATCTTCTCCAAACTCTACATGACCCACTTTGCAGGCAAAGGAAACCAGGGTGGAAGGAGCAGCATGACCCAAGGGTATGCCAGGATGTGTTACAGTAGGTAGTTTCTACACAGCCTGCTAAGTAGGTCATTTGTTACAGACACTTAATTTAGGCATTAGAACTTCCTTCCAAGTTGTTCAAAAGCGGCATCACAGTCTGATAAAAAGTTGATCATAGCTCTCTTCACTGTTACTTTGAGAAGCCACTAAAATAAGTATTTAAAAATGATGTCCTGAAAATAGTCCCAGACATCTTCTGTAATGTGCCAAATGCAGGTCTCATCTTCCAAAATCTCAAAAGTAGCTCCCTTATTTTTTGGGAAAAGTTCTTTTGGATATTGTACTTAACTCATGGGTGGTTTAGGTAGGAGCTAGAGCGCTCCTCAGGAAATGGCAGACCTAGATTCAGTTTCTGTTTGAGCAGATCCAAATCCACAACTTCTTTCCTACTACCCGTATGTTTTATTTCACCACATTTCTAACTTAGCTTAGTACCAGCACCCCCTAAATATCTCCTCAGGGGTAACTGTCCCAAGAAGTATTTGAGAATCACTAAGTCAAGTTAAGAAAGAAGGGGTGCAAGAATAATCATGTAGTTTGGATGTCTGGCTGAAAAGAGGAGTCCTGGTTTCTGCTTTATGTTTTTACAGCTCTTCCTGGGCTTTATTGTCATAACTGTCTAATATAAAATGAATGTATGTATCTAAGCAAGGGCTTCTGGGGACCATACTACAAAAAAGAAATCTGCAGAAGGAAGAGACAAGATAACTTAAGGTACCCTTAGACTTCTGACACACCAAATAGGTGAGAATAGACAAAATAAGCAGGGCATACTCAAAGACTGTGTTGTGCTCGAAACCTGTACACATATCTAGTGCTATCTTGAAAACAAATGTATGTACAGTAAAGGAAGTCTTTCATCCTGACTTATTCCATGATGTCCCTCAGAAGAGCTTATCAAGAAATTCAAAGCGCTGCAGTGAGGTGAAATTCAGTTAACAAGCAGAAGGTTGCAGAGGCTTGGAAGTGAGGCACCATTTATGAGAAGGTTGGGATAGGGAGAGTGCGATGTTCTGGAACTGGCCTTTGGCAATGTTATTTGAATACTGTCCACAATGTATAGGGTCTACAATATCACTGCTTCATCCAAATCTTGCCTAGGCAATGACTGTGTTTCCTCATTATAGACTGGCGTCTTCCAATAGGAGAACTGCGCCAACACAAGACGGCCATCACAGGCAGTGTTAGCTCTCAAAACAACAGGTAGATGTGGTAATCACCCATACTCCTACCCAGCAAACAGCATCAGTTGGATTAAAAAAACAACCTTCTGATCTTCGTAAATGAGCCCCCTCAGCAGAACTGGGGAACAATGGCAAAACAGTGTGGGGAAGCACCACGAATGCCGTAAAGCATTTCGATACTTTTGTGGCAGGTAAAAGATACCTGAATTTGAGCAAGACCTCTGGAATGCCAGGATCTGAAAGCACCTCACTGGAGTTCAAAAGGAAAAGTTGGAAGTAAAGGAAGGCAGAAGCATTAAATGATTAGCTTGTGTTGGCACTGCCAGCCATGGCAGCAGATTGGGTTTCCAATATTAATGCCAATGTTTAATGAGAATACTGCAGCCTTTTATCTGAAGTAAAGGGAGTTGATGTATTCGAATGAGATCAGGGGAGAATAAAAAGATGGGTTTTGACAGCTCCCTTTCTAGCCAGTGTTGGCACAAAGTTCTCCTCCATCCTGTGCAGCATTTCAGCACTTTTATAACAATCTATGCTGTGGTCATGGTGCATTCAGTACGTCACTGGTGACTGAAAATGTTGTCACTAGAGTGATACACAACTCAACAGGCTGCAAAGGAGCTGTTCTGTGATTTAAAATAGCCCATATATTTTCAGATTTAGTTTTCCCTTTATAAAAAGACTGACTTGTTCCTTCTCACACTAAGAAGTTACTTGGACTTACTGAGTTCTTTGCAGAAAATGTTTCCATCTAAATCTGTCCACAGTCACCAGATGAATTCCGAATACACACAAGGGAAGATTTTGTTCTTTGATCAACTTAAAATTCGACTGTGTTGACAGCAACTAATGTCTGATTTCATTTACATCACTGTATAACTCAGCTTGCTTCAAGTAGAGCTGCTCTGGATTCACACCAGTGTATGCCCAAAGAGTCTGACCTTGCTCTTCAGGCTTTTACAGATAGCCTTTCTCAAGTAAGTTTTCTGCAGGCTGCTCAAGTTTACTTCTTCCATGCTGAGTGATGACTGACTGCCAGCCAAGTCAACTCAGCCCCTCCCAGGCAAGAAAGGGTTTCTGTCCTCTTATTTGACTTCACCCATTGATGTGAATTAAAGCTGAGATGTATCCATTTTTTGTCAGGTCCTCCAGTCTCATAACTCAGGCTGAAGCAG
>NW_009914333.1:39082-59499 GCF_000696875.1 Nestor notabilis
TTGGGGACCTTTTGCATCCTTGTTTTCTTCCAACTAGTAAGTCAAAAAAACCATTTGACTTCAGAGCTTCCCACCTACTTCTCAGAAGTGGAATAATGTCTGGAATACACTGTGTACATAGTCTAAGATATATAGGAAATAAGTATTGCCGTTGATATGTGAATAAATTTATACTTATGAAACACAACCAGAGAAGGTGCCATTTCATTTAATATCTCATTTCCAACAGGAGGGAGAAAAAGAATCTCATACCTTTCCTGCTAAGCAAACAAAAAAAAAAAAAAAGTAGGTAAACATGTAAGGATTGTGATTTTCAGATATTGAAGTGAAACAAGGCAATGCCTGTTCTTGTAGTTGCTTGTGCATATACAGAATTTAAAAAACCCCACACAACAATAACAAGAAACAACCTAGAAAAATGCCTGACCTGATATGTTTGGCTTGAATACAGGAGATTTTGCACCATCCCTAAATGCTCTCTCTAACCCTGAGATGTTAAGGTGGCCAGACTTTACAAAGGCTTCTCAGAAGTGAGCATTACCACCCCACAGCTCAGAGGCTGGTTGGGACACATCCCCTACCTGAAGAGGAAGGCAGAAAGAAGGGGATTTTGGCAGGGTGGGGTGCAAAGGTGCTGGAATTTCTGCTCCTGAGCCGCAGAACTGGGAGTGGTGAGCACCAGTCCATTGCACCGCCTGACAGCAGTAGCCAACAGCCACAGCCCTTCACCGTGACCCAGGAGGAAGAGCAGCAGCCAGTCTGTCTCTCCCATACTCTGTCAACTACAAAGCCAGCAGCAGTCACAGATGTTTTCCTTTCCACAGCAGGCCACTGCTCTGGGCAGCTACCTGCTTTGCCTGTTCCCAGAAGAGCTCTGGCTTGGGTGATGAAGGTAAATTGGACCATCTTTTACTGCTGGTATATTTTAGATGTACCGTGACCTGTAAAAATTCCTACCCAAAGCTAGATGAGTAAATTCCTGTGACAGGTAAAAGAAGAAGTTGGTCTTCCATGGCATCTTCGTACAGAGTGCTGGAAGTCATTGGAGCTTCCTGGAGTAATGAACCCCCTTCTGCAGCTCTTTACCTGTACCAAGACACAGCACAGCACAGAAATACATGTGGCTTTATTTCATAACCTGCTTGTTGAAAAGTAGATGTTTATGAAAAGAAATAGATAAAAGAATAAATGATTCTCTCACACTTCCTGATGAGAACACAGTTCTTGTTCTTTATGGACAAGCTCAAGCAATTCAGTTCCAAAGCACCACACCCCAATCTGTGTTGTAAATCAGGTGAACTCCCTCAAGTCATTGACCCTGTGAAAGAAACACCCCACCGAATCATGAATTGCTGTTGCAGGGGCTGTGCACCAGACAGCACTCTCTTTTCACCACCCAGGAGCATCCAGGTCAAGTGTTTTGAGGAGGAGAAGCAATCATGCTCCTTATTTTTAAACACCCTATTTAAGATCTTAAATTGAAGGATGGTTCTCCCTCAACAGCCAAGGGAGAGACAGTGTTATTCCAACCAGCAATCCAGAGTAGATGTCTAATTAAGGTGCTGTAGATCATCCTCTGAAAGAGCTCCTTCTGCCCATTGCATAGAGAAATTTATTGACTGTTAAAGGAGCTGTGGGGAGAAGAATGCAATCTAGGCTCCTAAGATAGGCTGCTGTATTTGGTGGCTGAAACTTGGCAGTACATAGAGCACCCCTTCTTCACCTGGATATCCCTACTCTGGGGACCTGTTTATATCTGTTGACTAAGTACAATAATACAGTGCTAACCATAAAGAAAGCTTGAAGAAAGCACAGTGGTGAAGGTGTTAACTGGTCACTGCTACACTTATTATTCACATTACCCAAAATGTAGCTCCTAGAAATTCTATTAAGGTCATTCTTGGAAATAGTACCAAACAAGACAACCTTTTTTCCCATTCCCCAGCCCAAGTGTTGTCACAAGTGTGTAAAGTTACTGGGCTCATTTGAAGTGTTCCTATAATGCTAAAGGATCCATGCATTGCCGTTCTGCCTGCTCACAACAATCCCTGTCTCAAGGAAAAGGCAGAATACTAATGCTTAACGCAAATGATGAAAGGCTACAAGCTGTTAATATACTTACAAATAGGAGGCATTCCATTCTGTAAATATTCTTATCTGTTGGTAACAGTAGTTTTTCTTCTCTGGCTCTTTGGTCTATATATGGGCACAAATAGAGATGAACAAATGGAGATGGCCAGTGAATCAAATGATAAAACACAGAGAAGGTCAAAGCAGTAGCATTTATTGCCATCGTCTCTCAGAGAATATATGAGGCATTAAAATTCTGATACTGTACCAGATTCTAGCCACAAAAATTGTAACGAGCACAAGTAATGGCATCAAATGAATCTCATCTAATGACACTGGCAATAACAAGAACAAGAGAAGGTGCGAACACAACCTCCTTGACTATGATCTTTAGTAGGTGTTTTATAGTCTATCTCAGAAAAGAGGGGGTGGCAACATAGTAAGGAATGCACAACACAGCCAAGTTGATTAGTCATTCGTTATTGCACAACAGCTACTGTTGGTTGCTACTACTAGATACCTGATGTATTACTATCCTATGCCTTTTTTTTTCCCATCATGGTCATGAAATTTCTGTTGACAAATAGTTAAGGCTGCAATAGATAATACAAGGGAAGCTAAGTGTAAATCTCAATTGTGAATCTGCAATGACTTCAGGAGAACAGAGTAAACAATACAGCTGACGTGACTCATCTATCAGCTCTTCTTTAATGATATCATAATTTCATGTAGTATGTTGTTGCAACTCAGAAACATGCTTGAGCCAGGGATCTTATCTCTCTACAGGCAACAAATCAAGGATGGGATAAATGCCTTTGATTTTGTAGAATCAGGAGGACCCTAGGCAAAGTAATTCTGTGAACGATTGACTGGCAGAAGTCTGGAATTCCTCTTTGCAGACTCCTTTCCCCAGAGCCTCTAGAAAATGTGATGGTTCTTAGTAAGGCAAAGGCTGGGCCGCAGATTTAATTGCCTGGCCCTGGCAGAAGCAGCAATAATTGCAACAGAGTGTAAGAATGTATTAAAGATTCCATCTCCTTGCTAAAACCGAACCAAGTTGCATTTTCATCATCAGCAATAATCAAAGAGTAGTTTATTTTACTGCAAAGCCTGACTTGGTTGGGATGTTATTTGCCTTTCAGAACATATAGCTGCTTGTGAAAACTGCCTGAATACAACCAAGGGTTTGCAAATCTTAATTTGAGCCTCTTAAAAATCAGACCAAACTGTTATTTACAGATACTTAACTTACACATTTTTAAATTGCAATGAATTAAAGTTTAGCCCTATATGGAAAGCTTTTAAATAGTCTCATTTGACTTTCTGTCTGCCATGCTAGTACTAGGGACAACTGTAGACAGAATTTTGCTAGGGCAATAAGCTCTTGGAGGCAGCAAAAACCTGTGGCCACATTAGCAACTTTGCCTGCACAAAAGCAAGCTGCTGCTGTGCCTGAAAGATGGATAAGGGCACTTGGGGCAAGAGCAACTGCAATGGATGAGGGTCCTTCCTTCTCCCACCTTGCCAGATGAAGAGCAAGCCCAGGTCTCCTGCTGCATCTGCGCTCATCCCTCGTGCCACGGAGAGCAGAGATGTGGTGGCCAGGGAGCATTTCTACCTCTGTAAGTGACCAGCAGGTGCTCCCAGTCCACTGCAGGGCAGCACCAACTGGGAGAGTGTGTGGTGTTGCTGGAGGCGGTGGGGCCTGACACATGGCTGCAATGAAGCTGAAGAGCTGAAGTGTTCTCTAGGCTGTCAGTTGTAGGTGAGGAGGCCTACGGAGAGCTATGCTTAGTCTCAGCACCACTCAGTTACCAGCTCTCAGCCAAGATCTGTGCCTCTCTGAAACCCTGGAGCTGAGTTCAGACTGTGGCGTGGATTAGCACCTAAGCAGGTACAGCACAGTCAACCTGGCCATCGAGGGAAACATACTGTGGGTTAATGCACATCTTCTCTCCAGTCACCAGTTTATGTCTACACTGCGTTTTGTACCTACTTGAGGTGCCTTGCTGTGGTGTTCCAGTTTCAAAGCAGTACATGGTGCTCCTTCTGGGGGACATGCCCTCTTCAGTATTTTACACTATGGCAGTGCTGCTGGGTTTGAGTACAGTCATACAGCATGATCTGCTTTGGCCACCTTGTCTGACAAACAGGAAATCCCCATGCCACATCTGGCCTGCCAGAATTTTCCTTTGTTAACAGGGGTTTCCTAACCCGCCATTGCTTGATATTGGAGCTTTTTCACACATGAGAATGTTCTATTGATATACTACTGAGATATTCTATGATATTTAACATTACTCTATCATGCTATAGATTTGCTTAATATATGACTCCCTTTCCACTGTAAGTCATTTTCAGCATTGTGTTTTCTACTTAAAATGTGTTTGTTGTATTAAACTATATATTTCTCTAAAGTGAACTCCTTTTATGTTTCTAGTCGTTACTGGATGCATCATATGGTAATGTGAGCAGGCACATCTCATTTATTTCACATTCCTAGGTCAGTCTCTTCTCTTCTCAGTTATATCATGAAGACATCCTGCCACCTAGAAGCTCTTGAGTTACGACTTTTTCAGTAGTGGCATCTACTCCAGCTTGACAAGTTACTTAATATCCTTGCCTTGTACATATAAGAAATTTAAGACCATGTGTCAAGAGAGATTCAGCTAGTGGGAACTGGACCTGTGAATTTTGGGGTTTAATGTATGAGCTTCTATTATTTGAGAAACTCAAGTTCGTTTGTCACAACTGAAGCAAATTTATCTTTCTTTGGCCAAAGAAATACCAGAAGTATGTGTGAATCAAGGGGAAAAGTTGTCATCAAATCCTTTGAAAATCCAATTGAGGAAACTTACTGGGTTATTGTCTATAAATCATTTTGAAAGTGCTATATGTAATAGCAGCCATTAAAAGTCAGTACTTATCTACAGTTGTGGAATCTGAGATACCACACCACATTTTCTGAAATGGGAATGCTGGACTACCTCAGTACTATAGGCTGACATTGATGAGTTCATGGCCACCAGTAAAAAGCTAGTACTGAAGTGCTAAATGTTACCTTCAGTATTGATTCTCTTTATGTCAACCCATGGTGACAATAGTGTCATTGCTATTCCTGCTCCCCAGGAGCTGGTGAAATGCTATCCATAAGCACCTTCTACTGCCAGTCACTGCCAATTTGCTCTTTCCAAGATGGACGTGATGCTGCAGATGGTGAAGTGAACGAGCCTTGTCCACAAACACAGCTGCAGGCACAGACAACTGTTAGCATGCTTGCTTTTGGCAAGAAAAGTGGTCACAGCCACTACGGTTTACCACTGTAGCAAAGTGGTTAGTTTTCTTGTCCTGTGGACTTCAGTGTTGCTTCTGGCACAGCCAGCTCACCATAAGAGCTGTGACTGGAAATACATAGAAGTGCAGAAAACTTCTGCAGCCTGAGGATATTGCTTGTATATTTTTACATGATGCATGTCAGGACCATGACCATTTTAGCAGCAGGATAATGAGTCTTAACAAAATAAAAGCTGAATGCATTCACAGGACTTTCATGCTTGGCTGTACTTGCATTTGGTTCCTAACCACAGCCTGTTGTGATGTCGGTGGGACTGTGGTGCCTAAACCACTGGTTCCCAAACATTTCAAACAGTCACAACCTTCTTTTTTACAGACCACCCATGAAGCCAGAGGGAGTTCTTCAGCAAGAGCCCTCATTGGCCCTTCAAAGCAATTTTGATAGAGTTGTCTGTTACACAGTAAAGATTGATCTGTGGGTTTTTTTAGTAAAAACAGGCTAAAGATATGTAGTTATTCAGGCACTACAAGAATACAGATAATAATGAGAAAAATAGTAACCTTTCAAAGGTGAGGAATTGCCAAAGGTGAGGTAGGGAGTTTAATGAGCATAGCTGCAATATAGCTAATCTAATGGCATTCAAGCATTGGCCATTAAATCCGTGTTCCCTTCAATTGCTTTATACTACACTGCAGGTGTAAAGGGAGCAAAAAGCCACTGGAATAAGCTTTTCTTTGGAACAGCAGATTCTCAAGATACAGGAGATATGGGTCGTCATGAGACAAGGTTGTATAACCTCCTGAAATGAGGCTGAAGAAATCAGAAATGTGCCAGCTATGCCAGTGTAGCACAAGGCTTCCAGAGACCCTTCTTCCAATTTATGACAGCCCTGAAGATGCTCTAGTTTAGGCCAAGATTTTTCTATAACTAGCCAGAAGGGCAATTCAAAGGTCACAAGCCCATTGTAGTGCTTCCCCTTGTCTGCAAAAGGCACCCTATTTTTTATGCCTTTAATTTGACTGCAGCAGAAGGTTTTGACTCAAGTGAATTTTGCTTTCCCTATTGCAGGGAATGCAGATAAACTAAGGCTGGACAATGTCTGATCCAAGCTTCTGAGGCAATGAGAGCTGCATGTAAAATTTTAAGACTGCACACAACTCTGCCTTGTGCTTTACTGTGGCTATATTACATACATTTATTGAAATTCGATTTGTAGTTAGGGAACAAAAGGATTTTTTTAAAGCAGTTTATTGCTGCAGGTAATAGAAAAGGCATAAATCTGCTAATGCTGAAGTTTCTGGCCAGTGATACTCTAGGCAGTTGTTACTGGAAGTGTTTCACCAACCATGGGAAATCTCAAACAAATGCCATAAAACTTTCTGTTTCACACATACTCGGAGCCATTGTTAAAATTAAAAAAAAAAAAAAAAAGTTAAATCCCTATATATGTTCTTTTTTTCTAATTTTGTCTTTCTCAAGTCTTGGGAAAGTCATAAGAGCATGTGTTAGCATAGTTTAATAAAAATGAAAGAAGATGGGGAGTAATTTTTGAGATCTTTTACTCATGGTGAAAAGCTCCTCAGGAGATATTTTCCAGCAAATAGTCAAAAGCAGTAAGTAATACAATTTTCCTTTTGTAAAAGAGCTGTCTCTGAACAGAGGACAACAGTGCAGTTGCTATATGTAGCTGTAGTTCTTAACTGTTAGTAGACAAGAAGCACAGTACTGCTCCCAAAGTAGCTGGCATTGGTTGTCCCCTACCTATAGAGAGATAGCAAAGGTTCAATCCTGGTAAATGGTCATGACACCTCCTACCATTCTCTCTCAGTGCATGCGATGATGGTCCCTGACAGGCACTAAGCATAGAAGTGTCATGTTGGAGCAGGGGAATCACTGGTCTGAGGCTGCAGAAAGAAAACTCCTCAGCCCTTGATGGCACCCGGAATAAGAAGCAGATAAATTTCTATGAACAAGTGCAGCATGACCCAACTTTGGGGAGCAACAAGTAGCAGTTTTGTACTAAATAGGTGACCTGACTTCACAGGTTGATACAAGGAAAACAGACACAAATGGAAGGTCTTGGTCTGTGAGCACTTGGATAAGAAAAGCACTGGTGTAGATGGGGGACTGATGCCCTTTTACAAGGGCATGGAGTGAGGGGAAATGACTTTAAGATGAAAAAGAGGAGATTTATATTAGATATAAGGAAGAAATTCTTTAGTGTGAGGGTGGTGAGACACTGGCACAGGTTGCCCAGAGACATTGTGACTGCCCCATCCCTGGCAGGGGCATTGGAAATAGGTCATCTTTAAGATCCCTACCATCCCAAACCACTCTCTGATTCTATGATCTCCTGCCTTTCTCCAGTGTGATCACTTCGGTGTTGACCTGTTTCCTGGCAGGGTCTTTTGTGCTGTTTGTTGTGCCTCCACCACACACTAAGAACCTACCACCCAGCCCATCAGCTCCCATTTCAGTCCCACTATACTCACTGCCCACAGAGAGGGTGACTTGTAGGGGAGACACCAGAGCCCATGACTTGTTTGTATACAAGTCAAAGTAGAATGCACTGGTGAAATACTTGGTGAATACCTCCAGCTGTGCTCCTCATGTTCTCCCCGTGGTCCCTCATTTTATTCCTCCTCTCCATCTTCTCATGTTCCTTGTCCACTTGCTGCATCTTGTCCCTAGTTAACTTACCAATTCTTTAAAATGAGGATATTTCCTAAATATTGTACTTATTCAGCATGACAAAAGCTTGAGAACCTCTGGGCTCTCCTGTAATGAACATAATATATAATAATAACAAGATGTCATTGAAAAATGAGCCTGGTACTGTGCAGAATAATTGAGAATAATATTAGTTCTTAATAGAAACACTTTTTTTTTTGCTCAATGATACATACATTTTGTCAGAAATAACAATTATCAAAATGTTCAGATTTACAATTTCCCCCCTTCATTTATTTCACTGTTTCTTTCCTCCATCATTTAATTCTCTCTCAGTTATATTTTTTCCTTCTTTCTACTCTAACCTGAGTAAAATTCAAATTCCAACACAGATTTTGGGATTTAGGCTTCATTAAAAAGAAGGAAAATACTGAAATTCCATTTTTTTAAACATTTGTTTTAGTGTCAGTTTTCAAACAAAGTACTTTAAGTGAAATACTTGCAGTATATTTTTAACATTTATGGTGACTGAATATATCTCATCTTTTTTTCCCCTTTTCTAGTCCCTCCCTAAGCAGCCATCCATTTTCTCCCTCTCTCTTTTCTTATTTCCCTGTATCTTCTTATCTGTATTGCTTTCACCTGTACAGGCAAACACTCTCTGACACAGATATTTTAACTGGTGCTTTGTCTCTCTGCTCTGCAGAGAGACAAAAGCTGAGCCTGGATTTTACATCTCTGTATATTCTCCAAACTCTTGTTCTGCCTCTGAGATACAGCTATGCAAAGACCTATAGGAATATAAACATTCTTTTCCATTTCTCCTCCAATAACAACAAAAATTCCCTCTTCCCCTGGTTTTCAGCAGTAACAAAGAAGCCATTGTCTTCACCTCTAGATTGGCAAGTTTCAGAGATAGAGAAAGACAGGGAAAATCCCTACTTACAAAAATAATAGTATAAATTATTTTTACTATTTCAATTTGTTTTACTGAGCCAGTGCCTAAGAGGCCCTTCTTAGAGTTAGAGGTCCCTTTGTACTCTCGGATGATACACAAAAAGACTCTGCTCCAAAGAGCTTCTTTCTTTCTTTTAAGGAATTTCTGACTCTGATTGGATGCTGATGAAAAGCAGAGGCTTGGGAGTGATAGAGAGGAAAGTCTCCTGTTCATCTGCAAACAGTACAAGTTTCCCTTGTCTGTGTCCTGATGGTCATCAGCTGGGGCTGTGAGCCCACCACAGGTTTCCAGGTTGCTGGGTAAAGTCCGGTGTGCAGGTTCAAAAGCCGTCTGACTGATTTGGGGATTGTGGCACAATGTTTTCTTCCCTTGGGGGAATTAAGCTCATACCCCAACCAGAGCTCGAAGCAGACACGGTGCTGTCAGTAATACAGAAAACAGGGCATGTGGACATGTGGGTACATCGCTGTGCAATATGCAAAAAATGCGTGTCCTTGACCCCACTGGTCTGTGGGCTTTTTTTTTCATTGATTCACCCAAGACTTCACCCTCTTCACACATATCACACATGCTATAGCTTTATTACCTCCTCATAATATTTTTGTAGGATTTTAAATGCTCTGAGTCCCTTGCAGTTTGTGGGTTTACTTAGTCTAACTCCAGGGAAGCCAGTGTACCAAACCACTTTACACTGATGGAGAATTTACTCTTGATTTCATTGTTAGGGGGAGATACAGCTTTGAGCCTTGAGAGGCCAGAAGCCTCTGCCCATAGGTGCAGAAGGCACAACACGAGTGAGGCAGGAAAAGTCATTTAGGGATAAGAGAGGAGAAGACATCCCTATCACCTTTGGATATGTGGGGCTTTGCAGGGAAGCTGAAGTGTTTCTTCATTCCTTTTCACATCCCTATCTCAGGATTCACACTGGTAGCTCATTTAGTGAAGCTGACTCTAACACAGTGTGGGGCACAGAGCAACTGTAGTGCTGTCATGCAGACAAAGCATACTTCAGCATCATGTCCTTAAAACTAGGGCAAAACTCGCATTTACAAGAAACAAAGAAATCTCTAGCAGAATTTAAACATGAAATTGCATGAGTCAACTTTTTTACAATTGCCTTTATTACTGTTAATCTTCCAGTGCCCAATATTTCTTTTGTTTGCATTCCTCTGCTTGGAGTATCTCAAACTATTTGGCTTCAGGTTATCCTAAGTGTTTTTTAACTGGAAAATAGGAGCTCAAATCCAGCAACCATTCATTAATTTCAAAGAAATGTAATGTGGTTTTTAATATATTCTGTATTCTTTTATAACTGATGCACTTTCAGGAATTGAAAGTGTTAAATAAATTAGACGGTCCAGTGAATCTTTTCCAGCCCAGAGTGTTGCTGGGAATTTGGACCTGGTCCATTGAATTTCTTTGAAGCTCTTACTGCTTTTATATTTTGTTTTCTCTAATAGCCTAGTTAAGACAAAGCACATTTCCTTCAGAGCCTCTAGTCAGCTCTGCATTTCACTTGGCTTCTATTTGATTTTTAGACTGTTTCTAATTGATTTCCATTAATAAGGTTCAAACATAGGCTGGTGGCTTCTTTTTATTTCTTGTGCAAAAAGAAACAAGAAACTTGAAACATAAATTTTATTAGGATTCTATCCAAACAGTTAACTCATTTTAGTTTATCCACAGTAGAGATTCCTTTGGGATGCACTATCATTTCATCAGTGGCTTCTTTTCTGCTTCTGTATTTCTTCAATTAAAACTCTGACTATAGGGTGAACTTTGTTGCCTTTTCGTGTTAAAAGAGTACCCCATTTACCTTGATAACACTCCGGGGTGTTATGAACAGAAATTATGCTGCATTTTGTACTTTGAGCACATTTTCTTCTTCTTGCAAATCATACATGTATGTATTTATTTGTAACTTAATCCATAGTAATTTCCAGCTATCTGCATAGCCACAGAATCTTGATTTTATTCGTGATATTATATCATCCTTTTTTCTTTACTGCTAGAGAGGGGAAATTAGAAATCAGACATGATCAAAAGTGTTGCTTCGCAGCAGAACTCAGAGCAAGTAATGAAACATGATGTTATAAAGAAATGATTGCAAACATGGTGTCCTGTTGCTTTACTATATATTTTTAAGTGTCTGTTCACTTGCATGCTTTAGTGATTATCTTACTAAATATTTCTGACCTGGCACCTTGAGTTAGCACTTGCAACAGATAGATTTGCTCCAGCATTACTCCTGCTTTACTTAAGATTAGAGAAAAATCAGGTTTATCTGGGGAAATATATTTAGATAAAATCAATTTTCTCTTCCATGCATGAAATCCTATCTCTGGCCCTGGATCATTCCCATTTTAACCTCTGAATTACGTGAAACAGGCCTAGAGTGCAGAAGGAAAGGTATTTCCATCAGCAAACAAAATATTTTCCTATCTGAGTGTGGACATTTCAATGCTTTCTCACTGCAGTGGTGTACCATACATTTTTTTTCCAGACTGTCCACTCCAGTTTCACCACAGTGCTAATGCAGGCAGCATCCACAGCCAACGTGTGCTGCGTGCAGAGTGGCAGAGCTCAGCAGGCAGACAGGGGCAGCAGGTCTTCTTCTACACCATTGCCCCATCACCAGAAAGTGAACATGGCACTGACTGCAGACAGACAAGTCCTTCCCCCACTGCACAGTGCAGTGCCAATCCCCCAGTCTCAGCATCCTCTTTCAGGAGCCCTAGATCAGTGCCTTTGAGCACCTCTGCTCCAGGCAAACACCATCACCACCTTTTCTGACCCCCGGGAAGGCATTTGTTACTTCTCTGTGCTTGTGGAGGACATCATTTGGCAGAAGCACAGCACCATCAAAGGCTCACTCGTGAGTGCCCTCTGTGCCTTTCCTTGGAACAGTGGGAGCTGGGAGCGAAACAGATTTCAGCCGTGCTGGGCACAGCATGTCCAACCTGGCTGCTTGCTCTTCACTGACCTACTTCATTAACAACATGCACTCAAACTCATGAAGCCTGGGTGCTGTAATTCTTTGCTAGTCTAGCAGAAACGTTTGCTTACTAGTGCATGGTGATTTTAAGCTGAGAAATAATGCGAGCATTGGGCATCAGCCTGCATGTTCATGTCCTTGAGGACTGTCCTGGCTGACACATGGGATATGGACACCAATCATTTCCACTGTCACCCACCATTTGGTGGAGGACACCCATAACTGTGGCAGTCATGGTGAGGCCGTCACATGCCTTCTCTCAACATGCATTGGCACACAGCCTTTTTCTCTCTCCAGCATCACGGGCTGCTTGCCTCCTGACCACCAAAACCCCTTCTGCACAGCCTAGTGTTCACTGAAGTCCCTCATTTGCAAATACTAATACTTTGTGTCAGTAGAGTTCTTCTGATTTGAAAGCCACACAGCAAGCTTCTCATTTCTTCTCTGGTTTATTTTCCAGAGTGGTTTCTTTTTTATTTGTTCATTTTTTTTAAAAATGCTGCTGGTAATTTTGTGTTTATAAGGTTTTTACAGTCTTTGTGATGTATCATTTTACTGGGACCTCACAGCAAGACTGTGTTTGCTTTCTCTCAGTGTGATTAATTACATTAATAGAGGTGAGAGAAAGAAAATGGGGAATTTGTGGATAGTGGTCTGCTTTGCTTAATGCAGGGAATCTTTTCATTGTGGGTCATTAACATTCACTGTAGCATAACTCAGAAATAATGTGGGTAAAAAGTCATGTGTTTGTGGTTTGTGTGAAGTGAAACCACAAGCCATGTCCCAGCCTCTGAGTCACCTATGCTGCTTCTCAACACAGCTGAATGCCAGGCAGGAAGCACCAACAGAGCAAACACAATGCTTAAAACCATCTATTCCAGACCTCTTACTGTGTGCTCCTTGAAAATCTTCCCATAAGCAATTTTAGATGGGTAGATTTAATGAATGGGTTGAGAAAGGCATATATTTCCTCCCCAACTAACACTTCTCAACCCTGGATGCCTGCTTCAGACAGTATGGCTAGGGAGCAATTTCTTGTTAATCCCTGCTGTGCCTGCATACAGCCCTGGCTTGTCACCATCCACACAGATGGAGTCATTTCCAGATACAAACTGCAACTCTGTCTTTGTCACCTACTGGCTTGAAGGCTGCAATAATCTGTAGCTTCAGAATAGCTTTTTTCCATTCCTCCACCATCCACTGCTATTGCCTTTGTTAGATGTTGCTACTATGGTGGTGACTGTACTCAAGACTGAAAGATGCTCATCCATGTTACACTTCTGACATGCTGTGCTGTCGAGGCACTTACAAAGGCCCAAGTTCAGCTCTGATTTACTTCTACTTATAGGATATTCATAAAAGTGTGTGGGTAGGAAAAAATCTGAATGCAGAAAAGGCGTATGGATCAAATGAATAATGATACTAGTCTAGAAACTGATCTGGTCGTTAGTACTCTGCTGCAAAATATAATGCCAGAAAATCCATGCTCCAGGGTTCCCATCATTCATCTGCACAGCACTACCTAAAAGAAACTGAACTTTTAGAGAACAAAAAATTGGCATTGCTCTGGAAAGGAAATGAAATAAAATAATAAATACATACATACATACACAAATAAATAAATAAAAAATCACAAACCAAAAAAAACCCAAACCAAACAACAAATCAAACCCAAAACAGCTACCAGTTTTGATGCACAATGTTTCTAGGGAATTTGTTACTGTCACCTCTGTTCCAGATCCACAAAGTGTGCATGTTTGATATATGGCCAAGCTACAGAGCTTTTCAACAGTTTGCACCCTAGCAACCACTTTTTTTGCCACATACATCCTGTATTCATCCAGGCTGATAGCTTTCCATGCATGGGCTCATGGGCATAAACCATCCTATGGTTACTCTCATACATAGCAGGTCTGATCATTTGCTGTTAAAAGCAAACCTAGTCTTTCAGTTATTTTCATTGGACAAGCATAAGTACCTGATAAATCAAGTGTAAAACCTAATTAAAATGAGGAAAAGAAAAAAAAAGAAAAGATTTCTTTACATGATACAGTGCACTGGGACAGTTTACAAACTTCAGTGTTGCAGCTGCTAAAAGTCTGCAAGGGTTCAAAAAGCCTACTGAACAACTACATGGAAGAAGAATATACCGAGGATATGACCTGCAAAACCATTGCTTTTGGTTACTGTCACCAAATTAAGTCTCTCAGCCATGGCCTTGTGCAGGTATGCTGAAAAAGTGCTTTGTACTTCTAGGTTTTCCTGGGCTGCTGTTTTCAGGAGACTAGATGTTAGGCAAGGTGAACCTGTGGTCTGACAAAACAGGGCTGTTCTTACAGAAGGGTGGACATGGGCAGCTTAGTCTGTGATAGGAAGGGAGCTCCAACATCTTATAAGAAAGCTTGGCCCAAGAGCAGTTGCTAGACACTGAAGAGATACTAGCTCCTATTTTGAGCCCAGGTTTTTAAAGTCCAGAGATCTAATTTTAGATCAGTGAAGGCAAGGCTGAATACACGAATGTAAACATCCTCTCACCAAACAGCATCTCTGCTGACTGTTGTCATGCTGGGTATGAAAGTTAGCTGCTATATCCATACCAGATCTGTTAAATACCTAGAAATTATTCATCTGTGGTAACTAATGAGGAAAATAAGATAATTAATTTCAGTATTTTCTTGCAACAAGGAAGCTGTCTGGCAAAATATGCCAGACAAAACATCCATACAGAACAATGTCAGTAACTTATGTTTAGTTCATACACATTCTTAACCATGAATAAAAGAGAGAAATTAAATGAGAATCTTTAATTGTCTGTATAATTCTTCTTAATGAGTACATTCTGGAGTACCATAATGATGGTGTAGGTTTATGAAAGAGAGATCTATCTTCCCTTAATAAGAAAGAATGAAACAATACTGTAATACCGGTTAATTATTGGATACCCTTTCACTGTGAATTAAAGATCTGTGCAAACTCAAACTTGAAAAAGCAAAAAGTCATAATACTTAAAAGTGCATGTGCTATCAGAAAACTGAGAGGGTTAGGGGAAAAGGCTGGGAAGTGAAGGTAAAATAGTTGAGGTGAAAAGTAAGAGTGGTAGCAGTGGTAACAGTAGATCCATTAAAGAATATGTTGTACAAGAATTATGAAGGTAGTGGAACTTCTGGCCTGCTTACAAATAAACACACAGAAGTGCTTTGCTGTGTCAGTGCAAGCCTGGCAGAGTCAAACCTATGGTCAGTGGAGATGACAGAACCCAAGTCAGTGAGCGTCCTTAACTCTGTATAAAAACAGAGATGAGGAAAAGTATGCTTAGAAGCAAGCTGAAAACTAAAATGTTGCAAGATCTCGGTGATATCTTTTACTCCAGTTTATACTACCACAGGCAATTGCCTTGCCAAAGCTCTTCAGCCACTGCCTAACTTGAGAGTTGCACTGACTTGAGGCTTAACCTTCCTTTTCCACCTATGCATCCTTCCATGAAGTTCGTGGCTGTGTGTTTTCATGCTGCCTCTTGGCTGATAAAGATTCCTCCCCATGTATTTGCAAAATTCCACTTATTACCTCCTTCATACTGTGCACTGCAGTGTCCCAGACAGCCTGTGAATGTGCTGAGGCCATTGCTCCTTGGATTCCTCTGTAGGATTCATTGCTAATGTGTCCTCACCTCTTTGTCTCTTGTTTTACACTCGGATGCAAAACTCTCTGGGAGAGGGCTCCTAGAGAACAATACCCAGTGAGGATCAGAATCCTTGAAGCTCAAATACAAGTAAAGCAATGGATTGAGTGCCTTGTTAAGCTTGAGCCTAGGTGGCTGTACAAAGTGATTCAGTGAAGAATCATGGTCAGTCTGTTCCCAGGCTTGTTTAATATGATGCTTTAAACTTAGAGAAGTATCTAAGTGCTTTATTAGGAATAAACCAAGAGTCAGCAGGATAGCAGAGATGCATGATTTCTTAGGGAAAGGACTGTGAAGACTTTCTTCTTTATGTGTCTTAGATACCTACATACTTCTCAGATCGCAGCTTTCACTTAGCTCGTAATAGCAAATCCAACAGATTAGTTGTGAAGGTTCATCTCAAGAGGGATCTAATGATAGTGATGATGATAATAATAATAATAATTTATAATAAAAAAGAAAATAACAAAAAAAAAGAAAGAAAAAAGAAAGGAAAGACAAATAAGACCCAAGAAAGACAAGTGATGCAAATGAAAAACAGTTGCTTACCACTAACTGACCAATGCCCAGCCCTTCCTCAATCAGTGGCCCTCCAGCCAACTTTCCCCCAGCTTTATATGCTGAGCATGACACCATATGATCTGGAATATCATTTGGTCAGTTGGGGTCAGCTTTCCCCTCCCAGCCTCTTGTGCACCCCCAGCCTACTCGCTGGTGGGGGTGACGTGAGAAGCAGAAAAGGCCTTGACTCTGTATAAGCACTGCTCAGCAACAGCTAAAACATCTCTGAATAATCGATGTAATTTGCAGCACAAATCCAGTACATAGCCCCATACTAGCTACTATAGAGAAATTTAACTTTATCCCAACCAAACCAGCACAGCAAAACTGTGGCATCCTTGAGGTCAATGGAAGCTTTGCCATTGTCTTGTCCAGGACCAGAATATCCCACAGTATATTTTCTTTGCTGACAATATTTTGAACAGGACTGGGGAGGTAATGTGAGGAAGTGAAAAGTAAAAAAATAGAAAGTGTTCAAACACTGTTCCTATAGCCTGGGAGAAATCACCACTCTTCTGCTATGTGACATTTTCTATGTGCTTTCTGTGAATCTGGAATGTAATATTTCAGTGGGAATTAAGTGAGAACAGAACATAAAGAAATAATCACAAGGCAGAAGGGCATTATTGAAGAGTACATTCTGGTGACATTTCTGCTCCAGTAATAAAAGAATAAGTGCAGCGTGACTCAAACCTTTCATGCGTCCAGCAAATACAGATACCACTGCATCCCCACCATAGAAAAGAGAAAGGTCTGAGTGACCCATGCACAATACATAGTATTTCATCTTCTGGTTGTTGCCTCTTCATCTCTGATGGCTTATTGCTCCTTAGGGATGATGTAGATGGAGTAAGCAGGCTTGTGGGCCGGAGTGGCCACACAGACACATGTGCGTGTGGCTCCTTGGGAAGCCACCCTGAAGGTCAGTGTCCTATATAAAGATTTCACTGCAGTGCTGTGATGACTCTAAAGCTCAAATCTGGTTTCAAGCTTGGCACAGAGCCTGACTGAAGAGAAACTCAGTTTCTATGCAGTGTCCTACTCCTGCTGTAGGTTTTGCTTGAACAGATCAAAGCTACTGCTGACAGGTATAATTTCAATAATTCAGAATTTAGTCAGATAAAAGTTTTGGGACACTACTTTAAAAATGAAAGAAAAAAGGAAAAAAAATTGTATTTTCTTTATTGTTGAGATGCTGGCTCAGAATTGCTTCCAGAAGGGCACAGTGTTCTACTTGCTTTGCTGAAGCAGCAATATATTTTGTTGAGGTCTAAGCTGACTCCCTGCAGCTTTGCACCATTACTGAATTAGAGCCGATAAAGACCATGCCCTCTTTCCTTCGCCTGCAAGTCAAATCCTGGTGTGGCTCAGTAGGACACCCAAGTAATCTCTGATTAAATTAGATTTCTCTGAGCAGAACATTCAAGATGTAGTGGCTGGCACAAACCCACCCTCTGAACAGTCAAATACTACTACCCAGCAAAATCATAGGCAGTAAGCAAAGGACTGCCACAGAAACTTGAGAGGCAAAAGGCACTATTGTCAATTTTCACTTACAAATGCTTCACCCACACTAGTAACTAGGAGGAATGGCTATCTGGAGGCAAGTAGTACAATTTAATGAGCATATTAAGAATGTACATTTACAAGACTGGCTTTCTTACCAGCCTCCTTGTGTGCCCTGTACCACAGCAGCACCCAGACTGCTTGCTGAAGCTTGCTAATGCTCAAAGGAAGCAGTTGCTAGTGTTTATGTTCCACATTCTTCCATTGCTCAATATCCAAATATTTCACAATGTAGATCCAGTTTCAAAAGTTCATTTAAGAGAGAATTCTTGTTCCCAGCTGAGTTTCCTGTTGCAGCCTGAATCCCAGAGTGGGTCATGTGCAGCAGTTGGCTCGTATCTCTCTGGAGATGCTGTACTGCTGATTTTATAAACAATATAAATTAGGAAATGGATGTATATGTTTCTTATTTTAATAAATTAAATCTGGCAAATGTTATTCCCTCCAGCAAGAATGCCCATTGCTCATGGTTTCCAGAGCTTGCTGGTCAGCTCTCCCCAGGAGAATCTGGGGACAAATCTGTCCCTACATAGGCAAAATTCCCTGCATGTCTGCTGGAGTAATGCCAAACAGAGACAAGCATTTGATCCTAAGTCTGATTCCCCACCGACCAGAGCAAACTCTGACCTGAACAATAGAAAGCAGTCTCTGCTTTCAGCAGCCGTGCTGCATGCGGGGAGTCTCTCTTGTGGTAAAAGCATAAACCTTCAACTCTGGCTTGTCTGGTATGCGGGAGGGAGGCGCACAGCCGCACTTGCGACGGCTCAGGGGAAGTTCATGTCCCAGCTCCTTGTGGGAAGGCAGAATTAATTCCTGCCAGGGTCTCTCCCCGGCAGCATCTGGAAGCCGCGGCCAGAGCGTGGGATTACGCATGTACCTGCATCCCTGAACATGCTTTGCTGGATCTGGGCCTCTGCTATGCACTGTGATCAACAGTTAACAAGGGCACTCTCAAGGGCTCAAGGGGTAAATCTTCTTGTTGGCCCAAGCAATATGTAAACAACATGGCTGTATTCAAAACCCCTTTTTGGGATGTGAGCACATAGGTCTATAATGACTAGCTCACTGCCATTTCTTCAGTACCTGATGATGGTTGTAGAGGCACCCAAGTGCAGCATGAACCATTTAACAGCCACATTTCACAAGAGCTTGCTCACTCTTGGCTTTTGCAAGACTCCTTCATGCACTTAAAGAGGAGCAGAATGGAGATTTTTTTTGTCATTACCTGGTCAAAAGCAAAATGTATTTATTGTCCTATGCTCCAGGGCCTGGTGCTCCAGTTCTTCTCCTGCCCGGCTTCCCCTTTACCCACTCTGCTTTCTTTCCAGGATACAAGCAGCTCACTCACCATTAGTGTGCCTCATTGCCTGCAGGTCTAAACATTTTCCTGGCCTGTGAAATTTAGGAAATCTCTGCAGGCTGTGAGTGCCCCCAGAAGCAAGCATCCTACATCCACAGTGAGTGGACAACCAGTGAATGCATGGGTGGCACCAACAAATTCATGTCAATGGAGATGCGTTGCAGCAAGCCCAGAGACGCTTCTTCCTCTACCTGCTTTATTTTAATTTCCTGGCTCTAGCTTGCTTCTCCCTCAATATATGAGTGAACTACATTGCCTTTGAAGAGGCATTTGACTCCTTATATAGTCAGTGAGGAGATGTGTGCTTCTTGCCAGCTTCTTTATTATGGTCTTTGGAGATTTTCAGCTGTGGAAGGAGTTTGTGTTGTTTCCAAGTCTGAATTTAGCATTGAAAATAGTAGCTAATACTAAAAAATGTTCATCTGAAACTTGGGCATGGGTGTGCTGTGGTTAACCCAGCCTGGCTTTGCTGGGGAGTTTGGATGAATGTGGCAGTGCTGGAACTCCAGTGACCCTGGGACACTTTCTCCTGAAACAATGGGTGGTCAAAATGATGGTGGCATCCTACAGCAGCCTTGTGCCAACCAAAGACCCTCTTGCTACCAACAGTTCCAGTCCCCTGACTTTCCCAGGACTGTTTCTACAGTCATGTATCTTCTGTGGCAACTGTAACCTTGTGATTAGGTTTTAGCCAGCTGCTGCAACTCCCAGCACTGGGAAGGGTGAGCAGAAACCTGGAGCCAGCAGCTGGGCAGAGTGGCAGACTGCTCCGAAAGCAGCTCCACTTTTCCACAGAACAGCAGTGTCAATAGCTCCTACAGCTTTTTCTTCTGAATTTCCTATTTTTAAATCACCAGTACAATGTTCTCTGTGTGTGCCGGTCTGTGGGGCTGTGTGTGTGCAGGACGGGGGTTCTAGCTGTATAGTTTGTGCACGCACAAACACACACACACGTACAGACACCCCTGACCCTAATTATGCCTCGGGACACATCCATTCACCCCCATGAGCCCAGCTTATCTCTAACTCCCATGAACACAAACCCAGAGCGATTCCACTCATACACTGTGACTTCAAATAAGCTGCACAAAGTTGAACTGGGCAAACCAAGACCCAGCGGGTGTTTGTTTTTTGAAGATTGTCTGAAATAGAATAACTCTTTAATCTTTTAACAACCCAGTTTTTGGCCTTTGAGCACTGCAGCCTGGGCAAATGCACCACCTCCACTGGGAAATCTAACTTGCAACAATTTTGCACTCTTTC
>NW_009914333.1:59530-62898 GCF_000696875.1 Nestor notabilis
ATTTTTTCAGGCATTGAATGATAAAGACTTAGGGAATGAAAAAAAACCAAAACAAAAACAGAGTATCCCAGTTAGCATGGCCTGTTGTCTTCTCCGTCTAGAGAAAGCTGTTGCCTACAGACAGTGGTGGCTTGCAGCCAGTGTTAACACGACCTTTTGACTCACAAGCCTATGGAAAGCTTCTTCTGTCTTTCCCAGGAGGTGTCACTATAAAGCATCACTTTGCTGCCATACAGTTCACAGGCATACAAGGCTTGGCTTATGGATGAAACTGGCTGCCAGGGATCTGGCATGTAATTTTTCTCCAGCTTTCTTTCTGATGCTCAGAGAACGAGAGAAAGACCAAGAGATGAGAAATCCTAAATATTTATCTTGCATCGTGGCTGACATGGATTTGCAGTTCAGCTGGGTGTCTCAGATCCAACAGCCTCTCTGCACTAGGGAAGACCTCTGATAATTTAAGAGAAAAGGAGAGGACAGCTCAGCATCTGAGACAGCATACAGAATGCCCACAAAAAGTGATGCAAGTGCAATCCCATATTCCAGGTGCTCTACTGGACACTTGGGCTCTCTTTCCCGTTCTTCCTACTAACTTGTCATTGAACTTCACCTCTCTGCTTCTCTATTGCCCCCATTTCTCTTGAAACCTGAAGTACTGCAAGTACACACGCCAGTGAGCAGGAAAATAGGGCCATGGCTGTAGCTGAGATACCAACTAGCCCAAGTGGTTCCTAGCAATAATGCCTTTAGGTCTGCATCTGCAACACTTGGAGGGCATACCTCAGCAAAAGGCATCTTCCTCCAGGCAGATCTGAGTCCCCTTTCCAGTGCTAAACAAGGGACCTACTTTCCCTCACACAAAAGAACAAGGATTTGTGCTCTGCTTCTTTTTTGGTTCCTATAAGCCCACTGCAGGAAGGTTCTGTTTTATTTGAATGCACCATTGTTTATTTATAATTTTGTTCTAGATGTGTGACAGATTCAGCATGTGTCACCCAGCAGGGAAACAGTAGTAGGCTGGAGAGTTAACAAATGCACTGCAGTGAAGCCAGATGGCCTGTTTTCATAAGGAGCCTCTGAAAGATGCTCTGTTGCATAGATTTTTTTTGTTCTTCCTTTGGTGCTCAAGATTCACAAGAGCATTGTTACTTCATATCAACTCTGCCAAAGCATCACAGGGCTGTGCTCCACTCTGTATTTCATCTAACACCCCCTGTGATTGGAAAAACATACAAAATGATACACTGAATCATCCCATCATCCTCTGTCCAGAAGTGGATCCCCAGCACCCTCTCAGTTTCAGTGTGCCTGGGGTACTGAGGTACTTGTGTCCACCATGGATGCCCACAGACTGGGGGTCCCTTGCACAACCAAGTCCCTGTCTCTGTAGTCAGTGGTTGTGGAGCGCAGCCCTGGCTGTCTGGAGGATCCTGCCTGATTCCCCTGGGAGTGCCCATGCCTGTTAAAACATCCCTACACATCAAGGGGCCTCAACACAATGCTTAGCTCCCGGGAAGCAGCTGACTTGAAAGCAATCTCTGAGCGTGTACTAATAAAGAAGATGTTTGCTGGAAGAGTGTGTAGCTGTACTTACATTTTTCCCAAAGGACCATATCCCTAAGGAGCAGATTATTTTTTTTCCCCCCCAGGATATCATTAAAGAATTTTCCATCTTCTTCCTTATTCTCTCATTTTTTCCTCCCTCCAGTTCCCTGTTGGGATGTTTCCCAGTTTCAGAGAGCTGCCTGCAGTTTCCTTTGGAAGCTGTTGGTGCCAATTTCAACTCCTAACCTTGACCTGAAAGAGTCTCTCTTTCACAAACACTTTTCAGGCTTGTGAAAAACGGGTCAAGATCTGAGCTGATCAGTTGTTTGCAGCATCAGTACACTGGAAAGCTAGGAAATTAAAAAAGAGATGGGCAAACTAATTGCTATTATACATGATATGGCAGCATTTGTTATGTTCAGCAGCAAAAATGTAGATGTTTGTTATTGAACAGGAATGATATTAGAGATGGCTTGTTTTTCTCTGCCCAGCTTTGAATTGCCTGTCTGAACGTGAAGGATTAAATAAAAAGGGGCTATAAGTGGCTTTTTAAAGAATGAAACAGCTAAGGACAGGTGATTTATTACATAGATAATAAACACATAGGTTTGAGGAAGATTTTGTCACCTTTTTCCCGTCTCCGCTTCAGGGGAGAAGCTATCCACCTACCCAGCTAGCCTCAGCCACCCTAGAAGGCATTATTCCTTGCAAGGCTAGAGATGGCCAGCTGAAACTGAAATTAGAATGAAAAGTGAGAGTTTTGAGGCAGGCCAAGAGGGGCTATCCACTGTAGATGCTGGAGAGAGAGCCTGAAACACAGGACAGCAGGGCATTACAGGGATGGCTTCAGTGAGATGCAGAGATACCAGAGTTAACCTTGAAGGGCTTAGTAGACACTTAAACCAGGCAGCCTAGAAATGGAAATAGCTATCTGTATCACAGATTACTAGTGTGGTGTCAGCTCAGGGCCTTGTAGGGCATCGCACTCTGTGGAGCACAGACACTACAGGCGTTATAAGCCACTTCCACTTGTCAGAGGTGAGCTTAGAGAGGCCCAGAGCAGCACACGTGTAAGCAATCTCTGCTATGGATTTAAACTTCACTTTAAATGCTTTGAGGAAAAAATAAATTATGTGTTGTTTTAAAGACATTTCTACAAATTCAACATTCTACATTCTACATTCAACATTCTACATTCAACATTCTACATTTCCAAAACCAGGCTGTCACAGGTTCTTGGTGAAAGGTCTTTGAAGGAAAGGACTGTGTAAATTGGTGATTTTTTCTTATTTTTTAATTTTTGGAGAATAAAAAAAGGGTGTGTGAATATATATACATATATATATGGAGATATATATGAAACTTGAGTCTGAAATACTGGGCCAAACCAATTAGAGAAGATAGATGCATTTGAAAACTGGAACTACGTATTAGAAGTTGGCTTTTGTTCATTTTCAACTTTTAAAAAGAAAAGCAAAGGACCAAATGCACAAAACAAGTACGAAGGACACAGTGGCCCTCAATAGTGATGAAGAGAGGCCAGAACTGATCCTTATCACTAAAGTTCAGTGTCACCAATTGGCTTCAGTCCACACTGTTTAGGGTTAGTCCTTTATGTAGATTTGTCTTGGAGAGACCATTAGAGACAAAATAAACCCAGGGAGCAAGATAACTATTTAGCATTGTGGATGATCACAGCTTTCCTTGATCTTATCTTATTTGGCTATACAGATGTAGGTGCCATTGTTACCTTGCTTCCACTTGAAGCCTTATATTTAGTATCTATACCTAAATTAATTATTTAAATTAATTTAAATAGCTAA
>NW_009914334.1:0-24263 GCF_000696875.1 Nestor notabilis
ATGGTGCCCCACGTCCTTTTGCTACAAGGAAAGTGGAAGCATTTCCTTAGGAAGAAGTTACATTGGCAGCCACCAATTAGGGACAAAAGGCAAGGAAATAAATTCTAGTAGGCTGCATGTAACCTGTGTGTCACCCCTTCTGCTGCCGAAACAGCCTGTGAAAGCTCAGAGTTTATTAAAAATACCTGTCAGAACTGGAATGGCAAACTGTGCTTTTCATAGCCCTCTTCTAACACAGCTGTCAGAAAAAGCTCCCAACCCGTGTGGTTTATATTTCGTTGCAGTGGGACTTGCTGAGAGAAATTTTTTGGTGATTTCTGAAACATTCTTAGGATGAGCTCTCTGAAGACATGTTAGTTTACATACTTTTGTCAGCGGCTGCTTGCCTTGGATGGACAGAGAACTGCTTTAAAATGTAGGTGGTGCAAACTTCTGAACTGGGACAGCAGAGGAATACATGTATGTTGACAAAGTAACAAAGTACGGATGTTCTAGAAAAAACCCCAGGATGCTTGTTTGTATGCCTAAATATAGATGTCGATGTAGAAACTTATCTCTGTGAGCTCAAACTTAATTTTTCCATCAGTCTGTGTAAGACGGCAAAATTCCATCACCTTAAATAATTTCAGTACACACACACACACCCTTTTTTTTCTTTTTTTTTCTCTTGATGAGGAGAAAATTAGTATGAGCAAAACAAAAGCAATCAGGGATGTTGGTTGGTGGGAGGGGAAGAGTGGTAGCCATGAGAGGTGGGAGGAGACTGTGAGGGGAGAGGAGCGGTGGCCATGAGGGAAGATCATGAGGGGAGAGGTGGGCCGGTCATGAGGGGGGATCATGAGGCGAGAAGTGGGATAGCTGTGAGGGGAAACTGTGAGGGGACAGGAGGGGTGGCCATGAGAGGTGAGGGGAGATCATCAGGTGAGAGCAGGGGTAGCCATGGGCTGTGACAGGTAGCCATGAGGGGAGATCTTGAGGGGAAATGAGGGGTGTCCATGAGGGGTAGGGGCGGCAGCTATCCTGTGTGGGCCACTACGAGGAGGCAGATGACAGTGGCTGTGAGTGGAGATTGTGAGAGGCAGCCATGAGGGGAGATTAGTTTGTCCTTAGTGACGTGGTTTAGTGGTGGGCTTGGCAGTCTTGGGGTAACAATTGGGCTTGATGATCTTAATGGTCTTTTCCAATGTAGTTGATTATATGATTCTATATTGTGCATTATTTGAAATGTATTATCATCACATGTGCCATAAATTATTAGTTTTGGATTCATGTTGTAGCAACAATGGGATTATTGGCAGAATATGATGTGGAATAATCATAAATATTCATGCAGAGACTTCACTTCCTGTGTTCATGAATCTCGAGTACTCCGTAAGCTGTAAAATTCCTCAGGGATGGGAACTACACAGAGAACTCCCTGGACAATTAATTATTCATTCATTTTGCATGAGGAAACAATAATCTGCAGGGTCAGTCTGATTCAATGTTTAAAATGGAAAGCTGAGAAAGCCTTTCCTTCTGCTGGAAGTGAATAGCATATGAAAAGCTTCCTGGAAGACTGCACATCATTCATTTAACCCACATGTTCTGAGCAGCATGGGTTAAAACGGTTTTACCAGCACTGGGGGCAACCACCACAGCAGAATTATCAACTCACTGCTGTCCACAGTTGTTGTCCAAATGTGGCCTCAATAGAAATGTCACAAATAAAATGAAAATTGGCTTGTGAAGGTCTGAATAGACTGACATTCACCTTCTGAGGCCATGGAAAGGAATGGTACTGCTGTCGCCAAGCCCATGCAGGAAGGAAGATGTAGTGCTTGTCCAACTGTCTGACATGAAGCAAGAGTCTCCTCTGAGCTGTCCTACAGCACAGTCACCAAGTTGTAGTCACCCTCACTTACCAGCTCAGGGTCAGCCCTACCAACACAACTCGTTAGGTGTCATCTCAGAAGATGCACATAAGGAGAGCACTGATGTTTTGAGGCTGAATTAGCAGTGGTCTCTGGAGCAAAAGAAGGTATGATTCATACAACTTTTTTCCTCTGCAAAACGTTATGAAAAGATACAAAGGTTTCTGGCGGGTATAATTCCAGCTTCAACTGAGCCTTTAGGCAGTACAAAAGGCAAAGATTAGAGTGTCCAGATTCTGCCTAAATGGTTTCATTATTTCTGAGTCTGTCTGAATAGCCATATGAGAGATTTATCTGCCAGCTAGCCTGCTATGAAGAAAGTTTTGATGGTAGACTAAGTTTTCTACATATCTATTACACACTGCGTTCAAATAGAGGGGCTCCAACTCACAATTTCATCTGCCTTTTGCAAATCAGGGCATCAGTATGGGTAAAGCAGATCATCATTTTAGAGTTCTGATACTTTAGTCAAGAGTCAGCTTGCTAAGCAGAACTGGTATGACTGGGGAATTCCAGATGCTAATAAGAAAAAGTTAGAATTTGTGAATTGCTGCAATTTATCTTCAAAGATGAGGATGCTGAGCTTGCTTGCACTTCCTGCCGAAGGCAGACCATCTTGTGATTGCAGGAAAGCCACATACGTGTTCCTTGGTACAGAAATCGGTGTCCCGACATCGAAGCTCTTTTCCCAGTGGCAATGCAGACAAGACCTAGAAGTGAGAAATGTTCTCAGTCTTCTAATGAGAGACTCCTTTTATCTGTCCCTCCAAGGTGATCAGCATTATCAGCTGGTTTGAGAGCCCATTTGTGCCAGAGCAGTACAAAAGGAACAAAGCATGACTAGGAAATGCATGCAGTACAGTGCTTTTCAGATCTTACTTTTAGACTGGAAATAATGTTGGATTTGATCTTCCTTGACAGCTGTTTTCAAAGGCAGACAGAATGGACATTGCTATTTTACCTGTCAATTCAACTTTGTTTACAAAATCAAGGAAACATTTAAATGTACTGAGATTGTAGATTGTAGCTTTCTTTCCAGTCCTTTTCCAACTCTGCTAAAAAATCTTCCAGTAACTAACTGATTTTCACAGAATATGACATTTCCTTTTCTGAATGCAGGGGGAGTGAGGTTTTGGGATAGAGCAGATTTCCTATGATTCACTTGGTCTGTGTAGCGGGCCCCTGCAAAAGGTGGGGGAACTGGGTGATAGTGATTTTGAGCCACATGTAGGCAGAGGCCTTGGTTGTAAAGACCTATATGTTAGCACGAGAAGTAACCTGAGCCCATCTCATGACTATCCTTAACTCATTCCTGTGGAGATGCACAGGAGTGTACCACTCTCAGATAACTTGGTGACTCCTGGACCAACTTAACTGATAAACAGAGATGCCTGTGTGTGAGTCCCACACAGTACATGTGGACAACAGCATCTACATACTTTGTCTTATCTTGAGATGAAGCAGCATGTCTTCACAAGCATTCCTTTACCTGGCAGCAGAATTCATAAATAGAATTGTTTACTTCTAAAAAAATCCTATAAAAGCCCTACACCACAATTAACCTGGCCGCAGACAGGATAAGTACATTGTGCCATGATCGATGTGAAGGGCCTCATCCAGTGCTGGGATAGTTGGGGTTCCCAGCATCAGCAGGGGTATAACATTGCCATTACCTTTCCTACTAGATCTGTTAACGTCAGAAGTGCTGTCACCTTCTCTATTATTGCTATCACCTTTTATAGTACTTCTATTCTTTATACAATAAGGTACTTATGCCTTTCTTATTCAGATCCCAACAGAACTGGCACTTCCTTGGTACTCAACAAGCTCTTGGGAGGTCCTTCTATTTTCAGCATCATCTTGATTTCATAAAAAGTCCACTGGTGAGCTACATGTCATGGTGGCAGAGCATTCTTTGCTACTGATTTTCTGAACTTCTAGAGGTAGCTGGTAAATCCTTTGTCAGCTTCCTTCACTGGCTGAGAATGATTGTTCTTATGGTTTCTATGCTGAGCTGACTTACCTTTGCCTGTTTCCCTTCAGTGTTTTGGGAGTGCATCCAAATTGTTTTCTTATGCAGAAAAGGCAGACATTTTACAACTTGAAGTAAGTGTGATGTGCTAATCCGAGCCCAGCCTGTTAGTGACAAAACTTTCAGTCCCTCGGTAGTGAGGAGGAGTAGGTTGCACATGCTCTGAAATCTGATCTATTTGTTTCTTCTGCTTAAATTTGACTAGCATGGAGACCAGTTCTGGCTAAGGCGCGTGACCTGTAGTTCAAACAGATGATTAAGAACCAGTCACAAATGGTGGCTGCCCACCTGCCCACCTGCCCACCTCAGCTGCCCACCTGTTCTTGGTCTGTGTGGGTGATCCCACAGCTTTATGGGGTATATAGGGATGCAGCTGGAGAGGCTCTGTGCCAGGTGAGGAGGCATGTACCCAGTAGCGATTCCTTCAACCAGGATATACCTTCAGGGTAGGGCTGCTTTTGTTGTTTTGCTGACCAGGCCAAACTAGCTGGAAAAGGGCGTGGTTTGAATGTGCAGCAGTAGCAAAACATGTAGTCAAATACAACAGAGAGAGGACACTCCTTGGAGAATCAGGACAGGTATGGTGGTTGTAACCCCTTGTTAATGAAGCTACCAGTGCTGTAAATGGCAAAGGAAGAAGAGACTCAGGCAGAGCAGCAGGAAACCAGAGGACAAACACATTTTAAACCTTTTCCTGCTATCTCAGTAGATGTCTTTGATCCTTTCATAGAAACCAATGGGAGAGAGAAATTACACTAGAAAGGCAGAAAATCCATTTCATCCTCTTTCTTAATATGCTGTCCAGTACCGATATGGCAGAGGTACAGGACAGCAGCAGAAAAACATGCACATAGTGATTGAGAGAAAAGGGGATATCTTCAGATCTCACTGCATATGTTTTAATCTCAGGAATTCAAGTTTTAAGTTGAAATCTGTGATTTCACAGAAATTTGGGGATAAGTTTAAGAAAAGGAAAAGACAGAGAGGAGAAATGGGCAGGAACTAATCAAGGACTAATTTGCTTCAAAGACTGTTGTATCCAAATATCACAGAGAAGATCCTTAACAAAAGAGATTTTCTATCAAAGGAAAACCAATGTGAGATCATAAAACAACAGATGAAAAATATCTTAATAGAAGATGAATAGAAACATAAATATTCTCACATTTGCTAGAGAAACAAGGGAAAAAGCCTCAGATGAGACACTTAAAGGAAAAAATTGTACTTAGTAATCTTGTAATGGTAACTCCAGTTATATCATTGCAAGAGAGCTAACTCCAAGTTAAAGGTTTTCTATCCATTCTTTCTCCCACGTTGCTCTAGGGTTGCCATCACATGTTTGCTAGCTGCCATTGATACAATAGCTGTTTGGAGACTTTGCCAGTACTGGTGGTATATTGAAACTTCAGTTCGTAAAGGGTGAGGTCCACACCACTGAAGAATGCTCTCTGAACTCTGAGTTTAGACAACCCCTAGAGCTCACATGAATCAGAAGCAGCAACACAGAATTTTGAGGAAGAATGGGCATGGTGGAGGCAACCACATGAGTCACACAGCTTAGGGTGGGTTTACATCCAGCCAGAGTTTATCAGCAGCTTCCTCAAAAGCAGCCCAGGAGCTGAGTTCCACAATACCCCTGGTGTTTCAAGAATATAACAAATACATTACACTGAGAACCACTGAGGTGGAGTTGGAGCAACATTTGTCTCTAAAAAATGTTTTTAAGTTGTCGGGTTCTGTTGTTCTCTCCCTCTGTTCCCAGTAACCTATGTTCTTTGGGATGCTATTGAGCCTGCAAAACCTTCCTGACTACGGGACCCCAAAGGAGCACTTTATATGTCAACTACCCACCACAGCAACCTGCGAGACTCAATGCTGCTTTGGTACCATCGTCAGCTGATACAATGTACAGCTGCTCTTGCCTTAGGGCTGAAGGCAGTATAGTTTTATTACCAAGGTGCTAGAGCCAGAGTCACAACTGACATCTTGTACTTCCCACACCAGTGATATCTGGCTTGAGGAAAAAACTGCACCATGAATTACAAGGGATCTGAAGAGTTGGCGATTCATTGAAAGTCCATGGTCCAAGATACTGACAGTCTGCCATTGATTTTATCATAGTTGTCACTGAAGGGCAAGATATGAACAAAACCGCAGTGTTGTTGATTTTTAAAGGTCAGCATACTTACAGTTCAAAGTCACTGTGGGTGGAATCCTCTGGATTTTCACAGAGATTTTTCCAGAAAGGGATAAATAAAAACTCTGGATTGCCTGCTCTTAATATAAAATACCTATGAATTAGTGTTCTAAGTACAGGTTAAACTAGTCTATCAGTGATCCAAGCTTAACTACAAATTTTTATTTGCATTTCCAATTTTTAATTAGCTGGAACTTCTAAACATTTTTCATCAATGGCATGGTGTCAAGGTAAATTTGTGCAGTGGGATTACCAGGAAGAAACCAATGAATCTCGTGTGCTTGTAGTTCATCATCTGTATTGAGGAAAGTGGGAGAGGTCCAAGAGTTAACAGCTGTTTCTGAAAATCATGTTTTCTTTTTTTATTCCCAGTCTGGGCCGATGGTAGGTTTCACTTTGCTGTCCTACTGATCTTTTAAAAATTGACAAAATGTCATTCAACTGGTTAAAAAATGCTATTCATCATATACATTAATACAGACAATACCCTTTGGGTTTTCATTTGACGCAAAACAGATTTAATAAAAAATCAAATTATCCTCAATACAAATGAGATATACTATGTTCACGGTACTACAACTCACAGAAGAAATGGAAGATTACAAAGTAAGAAAAGTCAGAGCCCCTGGGAGATCTGCAGATCTCTGAGCTTGAGATTGTTAGATGGAATAACTTATCCTTTAGGTGAGTCTTTCCATCTCTGACAGTGGCTGTCCTGTTATTCCTCTGCCTCCTACTATATATAGCTCACAGATGTTACCCTCACCACCTTTTTGCAAGCTTATTAACACAATACTTAGATCTTTTCCCTGTCTATCTCTCGTTCTGTTGCATTACTCAGTCAAGAACATTTAATAATCAACCATATTTTCTACATTTTGCTCCACAGATTTAAACATTAATTTTTGCTTAAGACACCATCTCTTTGAAGAGTAACAAGTAGTGCAAATATGCTCCAATTTAGGTATGTAGCCCAGATGATCTATTAGATACTTCTACTTTCTTTTCAGACTTGAAGCAGAATCATTAACATTATCTTCTAAAATATGGGAAAAAATAATAATAGATACTGAGTCTAAACTGACATAAGCCACTGATTCTCCCATACTGAGAAATTCCTCACTTTCTGTAGAAAGTTTTGTAGCTCCTTTGGCACAACTGAGCTTAAAACTCAAGCTTCCCTCACTGTCATTGCATTGTGCAGAATATCTGGTCATTGCAGTTGTAGAACTGCTTTCCGTAAAGGTGAGAAAAAACATTGTTCATCTTTATACTTTCATGCATTGAATAAATCGCTGGCACTGAGACTGAGATATGGAAAGGTAATACATAAACTTACATTGTGCAGTTGAGAGGACTGCTCTAGTACAGTCTCCATGTTTCTTCATGATTCTGTAAGACCTTTGTAACTTCCTTAGGTCTTCACTGCCTTGCATAAATAGTATTTTGTCAGCAGAATAACTTATGACAAGCCCTTCTAGGGTTGTTCTGGCTTAAGTTAGGTAAAAATGGCGATATCTCTTGGTAAGGAAAAACTCAGCATTCCCTGAAATACATTTTTCTATAGCCCTCTAATTTACGGCAAACCTAATTTCAAAGTTACCAGAATAATACATTCTTGCTGGCTCTTGTAGTCTATAGACTTTTTTTCTACATGTTAAAATTTTTAGAATTTATTTTCTTTCTTGGGAACTTGTAATACTAAAACTCAAAGTGGAGGACCATTTAGCCAGATAGCTGACTGAAACAGTAGCATTGCTGATTAGAATAAGCTGCATAGACTTACTGCCTTTCCTTGCTTTCCTGTCTTTTTTTATCCTCATGAACTTGTAACACCATGCTGAAGATGAAAAGTGAAGCTGTTAGAAAAACAAAAGTATTTTTCTGGGGTTTTTTTTTTTTTTCAAAGAACACAGGACTTTTTAGGAAAATGTACAGTAGTTGAACATGCTATAAAATTACCTAGAATGCTGTATTTATGTGGCTCCCAAAGATGATTCCTTCTTGATTCCTTCTTGTTCTGCAACACTTCTTCATGACTGTGTGCCATAGAATGTACATGTCAAAGGATCTGGTCTTAGCCTGGTTTCCTGAAGGAAAAGTTTTATGCTATAGTGGTTCATATGTGCATGTGTCCTGCACATCCTTAGTAACTTTGAAGCCTCCAGTCACTCAGTGACATCTGACAGAGCAGCAGAGTACTCACAGAGATCAGTTCTGGCAAATATCATGAAGGTCCATATGGGAGAGACTTATTTTGAGGGAGAGAGCTTCAGATGTCTACCAATGCTGGAGAATATGGGGAGAGAGAGGTCAGGCACTCCAATGCATGTTTCCCCATTACCTTGTCCTCTGCCTGTCCCCTCCTCCACTTGTAGATCTTGTGCCTAATAAGTGATAATAAGTCTAATAAACTCACACTTCAGCCTTGACATAACATGACTGAAATCTTTTTCCACCACCAGATGCAAAATATTTGAAACCCAGGCTTCCTGGCATCTGACTGGAGACACGGGGTCTTCAGAGCATCTCAGCAAATTTAATGCTTCTGATGCTCCACTAACTAAACCCTTACTTTCTATGTATTAAGTCAAACTTTAAAGGACACAAAAACTTTTCAGGGATGTTCAACTGTAAAGACTGTAATTTGTAGATGGTAACATTCACATTCCTTTGAGAAAGCTCTTAATGGTATCAGGCAATCAAACTCCTGTAGGTTTTTTCCAAACCCTATGGCAAAAAATTTGCCTTGTCTTGCCCTATTGGTTTTTGTTTTGAAGGGTTTTGACTATTTGTTTGTTTTTATCTTGGCCTTTCTGTGTTTATGGCATTTTCCTCTTTAATCCTTCTTAGATTTAGGATTAAAACTCAATCCCCACACTAAGTGAAGAAGTTTGCTGAATTAATCCGTTGTTGGTTAGATCCCTGAAGTGGGTTCTATTTTGTTATTGAATGCTTAGGAATTACTGAAACTTCAGTAGAGACTGTTAATGAGAAGCTGGAAGTCCACTGATTAATTAATATATTGTAGTCTCTTTCACTTGGTTTAAGTTGTATACCACTGCCTGAGGGGGACATATCTCTTAGGTTGTCTGGCAGCAGCCTTATTATTCACAGAATTGGGCAACTTCTTCAAATAAATCTTTTCATTGATCTTAAAAGAGAAATTTTAACTTTGAGCTCTTTAGTTTTGTAAGTATCTTTTTGTGTCATCATTGTTACTCTAGGACCCTGAGGTCTACTCTAAAAGGTCATACCACTTTGTGCTATGCATCATTAGGACTTGCAGTTCAAATATGTTTGGATCAGGAACTACACAGAAGTGAAACTCTAAAACAGCAAATATTGAAGTTTAAGTGGATGGCGTTCCTCCCTAACAGTCACTTCAGAGGCAAAGCACACAATGTCGTTTTGATTCTGGAGGGAGCTGCTTTCAGATACCTTTCATGAAACCCACAATTCTAATTTATAACCTACAGTCACTAGAGATCAGATCCATAGACACTTCTACACGTCCAGTTTACACCCAGAACTTCCCATTGAAATCAAGATGATAATAGACACCCAAATAAGATGCAGTGGTTAGTTTTATAAAGGCTGTCAGATTCAAAATTTATTGGTAGTGTGTGATCTAAAAAAATTCACCAAAACCCATCAGCTGTGATTTTCTGGCCATAGGAATGGCTGTGGGGGTGCTAACTCTGGAGACTAGCTCCAACTCTGAAAGATACCCTCTGTCTAATTGAGTCTCCTTGTAGTTTCCGGAATGTAAGAACTCACTCTATATTTCGTGAAACTATGCTGATTTTTTTTAAAATATGAATTAGTCAGTGTAATACAAAATTGTGTGTTTATATTTTCAGGAGTGCACTCTCTGGAGAACAGTTGTTGAAAAGTTGTAAAAACTATGTAACAGTTTTGAGTCATGTTATGTAACATTAGGCTGAAAGATTTTGACAACATGCAATGATAAGTATGTTGTAACAAGGATAGGATAGGACAGGACAGGACAAACAGAACAGGTATACAAACATGTTGCTGAGTGCCCTGAAAGAACAGAGTTTTCTTAGGGCTGAAATCTGTACTCACATCAGCTGGTAGAATAGCAATAGGTGTGCTACACATATATATACATGTGTCTATATATATATATATATATACGGTATCACACCATTCCATCCAAAGCACTTCATAGTTTGAAAGGAAAGGGTTTGTAGAACAGACAGCTATCACAGTTTTACTAGGTGTCTAACTAGTGACCATGTTCTTTCTGTCAAATATCATCTTTATCAATCATTCTTCTTACATGTGGTAGGAAAAACTTTTTCTCTAGATGGTGATCATGAGATCTAAGTAAGTGTGGGATGATAATTTTCGCACTTTTTTGTTTCAAATGCAGTTCGTGCCAATGATAAACAAACCTCAAAAGACACATCCCAGGCAAAGGTGAAGTTTGTGTGGATCCCAGGACTCCATCACTCTCCAACAGTCTTCTACCCAGCCTTTCCACAATCAGCATAAGAACTCACATATGTTTCAATTTTGCTTCCATATTTTCCTTTTTGTGAACCAAAAAGTTTCACAGGAAGCTTTAGAAAAATCTTCCTAAAAAAAAATGATTACACAATGGCAGACATTATCTCTGCTTGTCCAGATCTGACCCCAAACACTAAAATCTTGCAAATAATTGGAACTATAGGAGCCAACTCTTGTGTAAGGTGTAAGAAAAGATTGGGAAGCACCTGCAAAGGGGTGAGGGCATTTGGAAGCATGTCAGAGGGATTAAGTAAGGAATAAGAGAATTGTGTGGGTCTTTGAAGGAGATAGCACAGACGAGAAAAGAACGTAGAGGAGAAGACAGCATAAATAATGTTTCAAAGCTGGAAGGGTCACAGTCAGGTCAAAAGAGAAAAAAATGGCTTTAGCAATTTTTGTGTGTGCAGCTTGAAGGGAGATCAGAGAGTGTGCTGTTATCACAGACAAGGAAGGATGTAAAGGAGTCTGGAGAAGGAGATTTAAAATTATTTCAGTCTGCGTTTTCTCACTGTAATGTTCGGAGCTTTGCTGTTCTAGCCTTACTTCAAAGCATCATCATAAAAATACAAGCAGCATTCACAACCATTTCTGTTCCTCCTTTTTTTCCAAACCCACATTTCAAAAATTAAAAAGTCATTTTGGTGGATGAAAAGACTACAGCTGTGTTTATAACACTGAGTTGTTAGTCCATCTAAACAGCAGGTACAACAAAAAAGCTGTTCTTGAGTTTCTATTCTCCATTAGCCTTGCCAACAAACATAATGTGTACCAATTTAGGAAAACATCCCATTTTATCTGGCGGTGGGTAGAGAAGGAACAAGTAGCAACAACCTTGTACGTCTCAGTTCAGGATTTATGCCAGCTGCATAGTTTCTACATAGTCTCAGTTTTCTGGCATTTTCCCCTTAATCATATATCTCTATTAACACACACATATTATGAGATGAACACAAGATTAGGTTTACAAAGTCAGCTACTGAAATGCACTGGAACACCAAAATTTGTGTTGTCTTCAAATATTACTATCAGTGGGCATAGAATCGAAGCAACATCCTTCGAAGCCATCCTGGTATGTAATGTCCCTGGCTAAGAAATAACTAGTCTTTTTATTCTATATGGACCAGCTGCTGCCAGGGGCAAGAAATGTGGTCAGGGGGCTTTGAAAGTATTTGCTGGCAAAAGCAAAGGTACACTGCTGTCCTCCGTTCCTCTGGGTGTGGGATGTTCAATATTCTTGTGTCTCTGCCATTCACCCTCTCACTGCTTTCCAGGTTACTCATTTTCTCTTCTTTCTTGTACAGCTGCACTGGCACCTGATCCCTCCCTGCTTCCAGTGATACCCAGCCTGTTGTGGCTTGTGCTTTTGTGGTCATCCTATCTCACTGGTGTGCAGACGGTTCACCTCCTGGGTCTCCCCCTGCTCCTCCCCTGGTATTCCCATCCTGTGTTGTGCCCCTACTTTTCACTTTCTGAGCACTAAGTCTTGCACACAAAAATCCCCCTGGCCCACATAGGAAACATCAGTCTCTAAGAGCTCCCCATTTCTGAACTGCATTTCTGACCATGTCCCCACTCTCCCCTACATTGTTCCTGGCAATGGCGGACACTCTTCTGATACTACACTTTCAGGACACACAAAATATTTTTTTCCTTAATTTTATTCTATGAAACAGTTCTCTCATTTCTCTCACTTCAGCTGAAATAGAGAAAAAGTCTGAAAAGGAAAAGGCTGCTTTTAGGGTCATCTGTCTTTGCTCTGATGGCCTGCCTAGAAGATCTAATCCACTCCAATGTTGCTCAGAAAATCCTGATACTGCTTAACTTAGATCATCAGAGAAAAAAAAAAAAAAAAAAAAAAAAAGAAAAGAAATTCATCTGGAGCACACTACTAATTGAAATTCACCCTGCAGCAAATGTTCTTGAGTGTACTCTTTCATAGCCCCTGTGGTCAACAGTAAACCATGTTTATGGACTCTGACCATAGATGAATTTCATGATAGGTGATTTTTTTTTTAAGAAAGGAAACATGAAGTTCTGTTTGTTCAGCATGTCTACAGTCCCACTTCTGGGAGCCAGCATAGTCATACCAATATATCACTGTCACTGTTTGAAAAACAGCCCCAAATTTATGGCAGGCACAGAGCCCTAAAATAAACATATAACAAACAGTTCTGGGAGCAGTAGAAGCAGCAAAGTGTGATTTATTACAGATGAATTATGGCTGAATTTGCTGACAAACTAAGCTCTGACCAACGCTTTTCTCTGTGTTGAAACTCGGAACACCTATTTCACAATTGGGGATGAACTTGTCAGTCTGTCCCTTACTGGTCCCCATTTTACCCTGTCACTCACCATCTTCAAACCTGTCAGAAAATGGTGCATCTAATTCCTCTACCTTCATGTCAAATTCAGCAAATCAGCTTGAAAGTTATTAGAGGAATTGTATGTATCTGTATATTCTCTTCACACAGAGAATGGTGGGAACAATAAATCTTAGAGCTATGCAGGAAATTGGAGATTTTTTTCATCATTTTCCAAGCATTGACACTATTTTTCTTTCCTAAACATCTCTATAATACCCACTGATTCTGTGCTATTTTAAGGTACTAGAAACGTAAAATTCAAGTTATAACATGAGGGAATTTCGAATACCCTAGTGAGAAATAACTGTTTATAAAGGAATATGTCAAAGCCAGCCTTTGATGCCAATGACTGGTAACACATGTTTATGCAGCAGAGGCACACAGACTCTGCTGAGGGGCACTTATATTGGAAGCTTCTGGGTCAGCAACTAAAGACCTTTCAACTTGATTTTCACTTTGTTTCTTAAATGTCCTAGTGAGAATATCCAGTATAATGAATCCTGGTGTATTTGATATGATTTCTCCAGATTGCAGGAGTGCAAAATGATGGCACATTTCCATAAGTACAGTTTACACTACAGGGAACAAACAATACCAAAATCAACAATGAAGACAAAGACCTCCTAATGTGAAGTTACCAGAGGTGACAATTAGCGGGGAAATAAGAAAAGGGGATAAAAAAGAACTGGTAAGACAGATGTAATAACCCCATATTGCTGAATAACCTACAGCAGTGTAGTATATATATGAAATATAATGAAGAATCAATAAAAAAATAAAAAAAAAATGAATGGTTTTTGAAATGTCTTCAAAGTTTGTCTGTGCGTCACCATGACCTTTCCTCTTTCTACCCACCAAACATGAAACGAAAGGCTTTGCTTTAAGAGACCAGCTTCACAGGCATCCTACTGGTGAGGTAGAAGGTGTGCATCTAAGTCAGTGGACTGGATCCCCATTTTTGCTGCAGTCATATCATACCTGATTGATTACCTTTGGCTGCATGGTTCTCCATAGGAGACAAATGTTTCTGGAATTACAGCAAGCCGAGTTACCCAGACACACATGCTCACAAAGTGTGCCTGCTTCTGCAAAGTGGAAAAGCTTTGATTAATAGGAATACCACTAGACTTTAAGGCGCACTTTATTTCATTGATGAACTTTTAGGTGTCTCCTGCAGTAATGGTTTTGTAAACCGTAATCATTAACCTTGCTTATTCAGGATTTACAAGAAAGACTAACATTACTTATTTTTTCAGGCTGCTACAGGGATAAATTATTGGTGATGAAGAAGCAAATCAGGATCTTCATGGAGAAAAAAAAAAAAAGAAGAAAAAATAAAGAATAGTGTGTGGGTTTTATAACCAGCAAGACATTTTTCTGAGGTGCCTGTAAAAGTACATGGTGTTATGTGACTGTTTTCTAAAAGAGGGAAGGGTGATGTGTGGGCTCCATTACATAATATTATTGCAGAGCTTAATCAGCAAAAGGGCACAAGGGAAAAAGGATATCATGGAAATCAATTCACATCATATACCACTTATAAAATCAAAAATTAAAGTGTTTGCTCAAAACCTCCTCTATAACAGGATTAACTACCAAGGAAATTAAAAATTATGTAAAAGGAAAAGCTGAAGAGATAATCCAGGATGATCCAAAGGATTTTGAAGACATCTCTGTACTGTTAACAATCTTGTCATCAAATCTAGCAATTTAATGAGCTACATTGTCCATTGGTACGATTAGGTACAGTTCCATGTACACACTTAATACGTTTTTCACTTTGACGTAGATCTAAGCATGATATATTTAAGTGTTGTGCAGTGTACTCCTGTGGAAGCCAGTATATTGGTGTTGATCAAAAAGCCAAGTATGTGATTCATAAACCACTACTTTTAGGGATGTCTGAAACAACTATTACAGTTAGTCTGATGTGCTAGGAATGTGTTACAGAAGTCACTGAGTGATTGCTGCCCTTCCCTCTGTATTTTGTTTCCTTTTAATTACTTCCTGCTCCTGGAACTTTCTAGAAGCAAGTTCAGTGCTATCCTTTTTATCTTTCCTTGAAGTTTGTTGCTCCAATCAATCTCTTCTTTCCATGAATAATACCCACTTTCTTTCTTAAAATATTAATTTCTGCTTCACTTTGGGCTTTTCTTGCTCAGCTGGTTCTCTTTGCAACACAGCATAGTGTCTCTTCCTCTAAATGTGAAACGTGTGCATTCAACTCTATGTTTTATAATGTCCTAATTACTATACTCACAGGTTACTGTGTTATAACAGTATGCCAGAGGGTCAATGAATCTTTTAAGTAAAATGAGGAGATTCATCTTTATGACACCTAATTAGAAGGTGAAGTTGATAAAGACGGTGAGGGGGTGGGGAGAAAGCCAGTAATAACATCCGATACCTTTAAAAGCTGTCAAAGGATGTTATCTACTTTCTTTCTTAGTACTAGCTGGGCTTCCCTAAGAAGTACAGTGTGGGGATCTTTGTGAAAGCACCTCAAGAGCTGGAAGTTCCCAAGTGGCAGTTCCTTGGCGAAGCCAATGATCTACAGATGTATATTGTGACACCTCCCGGCAGAAGGGACAGGAAGAGCCAGAGAAACAGTAAGAAGCTTGAATGTTTGATTCCATGGTGTTGGTGGGCTAAACAGACACTGGGAAAACAATAGAAGTATGTTTGCTGATACCTTCTCTGTTAATTCTTCCTGAGCACCATGTGCCAAAGGAGAGGAATGTACATACTGACATGCCTGTGCTGGAGAGCTGGCAGTAGAGACAACTTCTAGGGCAAATAAACCCACAAAGCTTCTGTTAGAGGCTGTAGACAATAGACTTTTACTGATGCTGGGAACTCTACATTTTGTAGGGGGGGCTTTCTGTTGGGGTTTTGAAACATTATGAAGCACTTGGAAAAATAATTGCTCCAAGATTGAGTATTTCTGAATCATTTAGTTACAGTGGTGTTTTTAAGAATTGTACGTAGAATGAAAAGACGTGTTGTCCTCCCTCATGCAGCCTTACGCAGAAAAATTCATGTTAAGTTGGGAACAGTGTTTGTTGACACCTCTGAATTGTATATAAAAAAGAAGTTGCAGTGTACTGATTTCCTTCGGTATTACTGATTCAGCACTAAAAATAGAAATAAATTATTCCTGTTATTCTCTGTTCATATTCTTCTCCAGAGTTTATGTAAGCAGATCCCCATGTATATGTGTAGAAACCTCCTGAATTCTGTGTGAACTAAGCATTGAGACATATTTGTTTTCCACAAAAGCAGTTTGCTTTAAAGGGCAAGACTGTAGCTTTGACTTTCATACATAAATCTCATTTCCCACTTTAGATATATTCATTTTATTCTCAGATTCTTTCATCTTTTTGTCAAAAGTGCGCAGTTCCTAGATACTCTCTGGACCCTAAACATAGATAGGATTCATGTTTAGTGCGTAAACATACCTACTCCATAGTATTTGGGTGTTTGCTAGGCACAAATAAAATCTGTAATATTTATGAAATTATTTGTATAAGAAATTCACTTTCCCAATCTTTCTTTCTGGTTTTCTGTGGTTTTGTTAGTTTGTTTTGTTTTAGGAAGAATGGAATTAATAAATCTTCTATGATTTAATTTTCATCACTTCTTGGCCCCAAAATTGCAAAGAGCGAAGTGTTTGATACTCTTTGGAGGAAATTAATCTTTTAGAAAAATTCTCATCTGTTATATGTTTGTGGACCATGCATCATAAAAGAATGTACCAGGTGAGTTCATGGCACTATCTGTCAGGGTAGGTCAACAAAATTGTTACTGCTTTGCCCAGTATATGAGCCTGGTACCTTGATGCTTTTAAAGTGTGGGCACCTTGCTGGGGTGGGTTACCCATGGGGAGAAGAGCAGCCACGATGCTCTGAGAATGCAAAGTGGACCTGCAGCCTTCAAATAACCATTGCAAAACTCTGTGTGCTTTTAGAAAGATATAGAAGCCCACAGGTGCCAGCACTACCCTAAATTTGGGCATTGCTACAGATGGTTCATCTCACCTGGCTTATCTGCAGTCAATATATAAAGGTCAGTATTAAAAGATTTTTACTTATAATGTAAATATATTATTCAGAACCATGTAGAGAATTGTTTGGGCAGCCAAATTTGCCCAGTAGCTCTGGTGCTGAAAGGCTGCCTTAGGTGAATGACACTGCCCTAAAATAGCTGATGATAGGGCCGTGCAAGCAGATTATCAGCAAATTATCATAATTGTTGTTATGGTTTGATTTGGGGTTGGTTTTTGCTTTTTTTTTTTTTTTTGTGAAGGAGTGACTTTGGCAAGTATTTAATCCCTAAACCCTGGGCATAACTGAAGTCTTTCTAATGGAGCTGAAATACTTCAGGGTTTGTTGTAAGATGACATAGCTCAGCAGAGCAGCAAACACAGCTGGTGGGAATGACTGTTTACAGAAAATTAAGATAAATCTAGATCTATAAGATTTGTCCTTTAGCAAGATCCTTGAGATACCCACATTTGTAAGAAAGCATGGGGAAATGGTAGAATAAAAATGAAGAGGACTGAGGAAATTATGCCATGATTATGAGAAATGGGGATGGTTTCTGTGGATGCCACACAGGTGTCAGTGTCCTTGAAGCAGCCTGCTGTCACTGATCAGATCAATTCCTAGTCAAGAGATACAAAAAACTTCCGTAAATCTGAAAGACAGAAATTGAATTTTTTTCTTATTATAATGGATGGGAAAGAATTTGGGTAAAGGTAGAAAAAAAAAAATTGTCTCATGTGTGGACGTGATCTATGGAAGAAAAGTACTCCACTGAAGAACACAGAACACAACACAGCATTCCTTCATAAAGCAGTTTTCTGTAGATAGGATTAAATATACTTTTATCTTGCTGAAATATAAGTTATGCTGCTATCAGACTTGCACAACTGAGATGTCTGTACCGTTTCACATTTATCTCTCCTATGCTTTTGCTAGAGTATTACCAGTCTTCTACACAGCAGCATTTTTATTGGGGTGGCTTACGCAGTTCACAAGGCTGTATTTATTGTACATTTTATGATAAAGCAAGGGGCCTACTCTCATTGTTCTCTTTTCCAGATGTTGATGTAGTGCCACTGAAATTGTTATTTGAATTAGGTTTGTAAAAAAATTAAGAGCTGAACTTCCGCTTATAGGGGAATAATGTGTAATAGTTTCTGCATCTTCTATGAATTTTCTAAATTCGTGGAAGCAGTGAATTTGACCTCTGAAATTAAAAAGATACTCTTCTGAAGTTATTTGGGAATTTGGTCATTCATTTCTGCGGACCTGCAGTTTCAGCTAAAATACAGACTTGATTGCTCAAGAGCTTGTCCTTTTAAGCTGTCAGTGTTCATGTTGTCTGTACCAATATTCTCAGGGCATACATTTCCCTGTACATTAATAACTCCATTTTCTTACTAATACAGGGCCAGCTCAATCTCTAAGACTTTGTGGACAGAGGAGATGGAAGACCAGTTAGCAAACAGTGAATGCCAACCCACACCTGTACTGAACTACTTGAAAAGTCCCTTTAGCTGAATACTTAGCTTAGCCTTAAAGAAGTGGTGGTGTCTTGTCATTATAGTGTCTGAACAGCTCTCAAGGCTCAATGGTTGTATGGGGGAGAGTTATTACCACATCTTTTTCATTAGGGAAGAAAGATAAGAAATTAAGTTGTCCTTTAGCGAGTGTGATTTGTCCAGAGGAAATTCACAGGCAGGCTGGGAACTGAGTTTACCTTGAGGGCCAGTCCAGTGTTTTAGCAGAAAGACCAGGAATATTGCAATTGCATAATCAGAGGAATAAAATGAAATCAAAAAGATTTCTAATTCATAGAAGTTGTATCACACATAGATAACTAACCTAAACCTTCCAGAATCATTCTAGGCAAAACATCTTACTCTGTTCCACGATTCTGCTTTTCCAAATTGCAGACAAGTTATCTGCCCCTAAGTCAAATGGCTGTAACAATGTGTGGGCTGATGGTCTGAAATAAAAATCAATTCCACTGGTTAATTATCAGTTAATCAGTTACAGTTCTTTCAAGAGTGCACTAATGAAGTTGCTGTGATTATAAATATATGGATATTGAGTCCTTGGGATTTCCAAAGTGACAGATCTTTCCATCCACTTAGTCATACGAGGAGCTCCTTTAAATTCCCTTGCTAATGTTACTCAAGACATTTTACTGAAATGTGCCCTCTATTTCAAGCTAAAGGCAAATTAGTGCCAAATTATGTGCTTTCTCTGTGCTTAGCTGATGCGTAATATTTTAAAATATCATTCTGAAAAGACTCTAACTGTCACAACAAATCTTTTTTTTTTGGTAAACAGAATCTTCAAATTTCTTTTAGTGCTTTATTTTCAGGCAATGTATGCTATTGAAATGCATGAGAGGAAACGAAATGCCTGTAATTTAGTAAAATGTTCACTTGAGGAACCAGTGCTTTTACTATTAGCATTTTGTAACAATTAGGATGTTCCTGCATTTCAATCAAGGCAGTATATGCTTGTTCCATACACCTGGATTTTTGTTAAGGTTAATGTATCTCGTTCTTCCTTTCGAGACTGGCTTGAAAAATTTCTTGGGTAATTTAAACGTTCTTTCTTTTTTTTTCTTTTTTAATTTTTAATTTCTTTTTGCTTCTGTTTTGGCATAGCTTCTCTAAGCTCCAGCCAAGATGAAAGTATTGCTATTCTGTAACATTCAGGATTAGGCTGTCTCTTAGAAAGCTGGTAAATTAGCACGAAGTTTTGCAGGTGTAGGACAGGGAAAGACGAAACAAGTGGTAGGAGAGAAAATTAGGAGAAAAAGAAAAAATGTTTTTGCTGTGGAATCAGATGTTTGCTTTTTGTTTGGGCTAGAAAGTAAAACCAGCAGGAAAAATTCCAAAGACATGTAAGTTATGTGAGTTTGGAAGGTTTCATCATTACACCTGCAATGGAAATGATCATATGAAACTCTTCATCAGACCCAGTGACACCTCCTGCAGTGCCCTGGAGTCTCTGCCTGTGCTCCAGTCAGTGCTGTGAATCACACAACTCCTCAGACTGTGGCACACACACAGTGTCTCCTCCCCTGGGTAAACAGAATCAGAATCACAGAATGGTTTCGGTTGGAAGGGACCTTAAAGACCACCTGGGTGAAAACAGGACCCATGGGAGTCCTGAGGGACTACTGTTCATGTAAATTGAGCCAAAGCTTTATTAGCAGATTGGCTAATGTCAGCTTGATCTGGTACTGTATGTTGGATTTTTTTTAAGTGGAAAACTCTTCCTTATCTCTACCTTCCCTAAAAGTGAAATAACAAGCAAAATAATAATTACTGAGGTATCTTCTGATTATGCTATGAATAAGCATAGTTCCAAAATGCAATTGGCTGTAGTAGCACTGCCAATAGGGAAAATGTTGAGCCACACATCTTGAAGATCTTGTCCATACAAACCCTTACATTGGTCTAAAAGTTGGAATTCATCTGATGCCATCTCCAGCAAGATGCAGGGAAAATTATTTTTTAGTTGTAGTCTCTACTTTTGTCTTCAGAGAGAAAAAATCCTAAACGGAATAGGAAAACACTTTTTTCTTTTCTCTTTGTCTTTCTTTTCCTTTCCTTTTCTTTATCCTTTAGTTTTCCATTTCCTTTGTTCTTTTCACATGCAGGCAGACTATGGAGTATTTACAATCTATTTATTAGCAAGGGTTATCCCCCATCTCTGCTGATACATTTAGTGAAGACAAATTTACATGATTTCTGCCGAGAGATTTCATATTGGACAGAAGATAATGTTAAAATTTATAGATGACAGTGGTAATACCCAAAGGGAATTTACTACATTGGCTTCATTTTTGTGTTTCTGAAACTCTCATTAAACCTGTGCCAGGCTGTATATGGCAGTTCTGGAAAAGCAAGAGGCTCTGTGGGGATTTAAGAATCCTCAGCTTAACAGGTTTTGTTAACAAAAAATAAAAGCAAAGACAGCAGTCAGGAATGAGGTTAAAGACTTGCAAGGAGTCTAACAGGGGATACCCACATTGGGGATGACTTGAGTTGGCTTGCTCCCCATGACAATGTAAGACCTCTGGAAATCCTGCTGCTGCCTGTGCTGCCCATGAGCACAGGCATGGAGGGCTGTGGGGCAGACCTGAACGGAGGCAGAGAAGGAGGAGGAGATAAGGCACCTCTACCAAGGTCTGCAGAGGGGCAGCCAGGATCACCAGCGAAAGGCAAATCTTGAAAGAGATGTAAGTAAATCTTGATCTTAAATTACATGTGTCTTGTGAAGGGGTACTACTAAAGTAAATGTTCAGGTTCTCAAGTTTAAGCAGAGGGACCACTGGGCTTTTTTTGAAAGCCAGAGAAATCCTGGCTGCCTGTACTTTAGGCACCTGAATCAAGTGCTTGGTTCCTCCACAAGCTGGATCTATAACTCTTCAAGCTTTAAGCTGCACTAAGTGGAAAATAGGAACAGCTGAATGAGGCAGAAGTAATAACTTCTTCCCTCTATAAGAAAGCGCCTAATACAAGTACTAACCAAGGAAAGGAGAGGCCTAAGCTCTTGTGCTTGTTCCCAGGATTTTATATCTTCTTTTGTTTTCTGGATTGCAACCCACGATGACTCTGGCATAAAACACATAGACAGTTTAAGGGCCAGATGCAGGTTTCCATCTGACAGGAATGTGCCCAAACTACCCCTAGCCTAAGACTCTTAACTCTCCGGGTGAACAAACCTGTGAAATATGACTGAGCAGGGAGCTTTCATTAACCAGATCTGTTGTCCACAATCTTCAAGAATTTTAAGTATATTCTGGAATGAACCACTAAAAATCAATTATTTTGTCATTCCTTACATTTAAATTGTGCTTGTGATAACCATGACAACCACTATTGCTAAAAAACCTCAAGTGGAGAAAACGCACACTTGTTTTAAATTAATGGATGGAAACTAGAATAGGAAAATGTGGTAAAAAGAGCCTAAAGCAAGTAATTGTTACCACTCAGGACCACTTTGGTGTTTAATAGAATCTTCTTTCTTCATTGACTTTCATTTATAACTATATACTTCTATACATTCCAGCTAATTTTCTGCTAGTATGCCAGAACACTAGAATAATTTTTGTAGTCTGCTTTCTTTAACTGAAAAAAATACAGATATGGTCTAATAAAAAGGCTCCGATTTCTAATCTGATTCATGCACAAGAGCTCAGACTCTGAAGGCTACAGAATGAGATATATATGGTACCACATGGCTTTCAAGGGGTGAAGGAGCAGAGAGATGCCTACATATCCTTCAATAGTCCCAACATAAACAAAGTTCAAGTGGTTGTAAGGATATTTATGCTTTAATGAAGTAATTTTTAAGATATCTAGAGACCTGTCAATGTAGTTACAAATTGAAGAGTGTGTATCAAAACAACTAAGCAGACTAAGTACATAACTTGTGTAATTTCTGTGGTATTTAGTCACCTACCATATTGAGCCAAGTTAATAAATCTCCCTAGCTGTTCTCTGTGCATTGAGATATCTAACATGCCTGTGTTCTTCTAGTTTCAGCCTTAAGTATTTATATCAACTATGAAAACATCTGAGCATGCCATATTCTAGCCATACTGCATAGTATTTACCATGGAATTGATGGATAAAATTAGAAGCAAAACTGTGGTATTGTCACTAAAGTGAAAATACCTTGTATAGCTGTAGATGTAAGCTACCATTTAGGATTATATCGACAGCAATGACTCACTTGAAATCCATGCCAGTGGATATGGAGTGGTGAGGGATAAGTCTGGTTGTTCTGGCAAAACCTCACATATACTGTTCTGCAAGAAAGAGCTTTTCTCCCCAGCAAGTCTTTTGACCGCAGCTGGCTGAGAGGAAATCATAGCCAATGCTTGGAGGGGAGACTACAATTCGTGCATATCTGAGTCCCCTAAGAGAGACAGTGGCAAAAGCTGGAGCGTAGGCAAAAAATGAGAAGCAGAGAGCTGAACTGAATACTTTACCAGGAGGCTATTGTCTTTAAAATATTCATGGTTTTGTTTCACTAAATTTTTCCTACTTCTAATTAGAATTGGATGGGCAAGTTCTGTAAGAATGATTTTGGTATAAAAATCTGTTTCTCCATCAGCGTGTTACTGCATGGGAGTTGCATAAGTCTTCATTCTCTCACATGGTGTGGACTCACTAACTAGTGTTTGAGGAATATTCAATCAACCAGAATGAATTTTTTTATTTTTTTTTAACTTGGGAAATACTCTGTCAACACAAACCCTTTAAATAGTTGATTTTCTTCTGTTCAGCAGCAACCAAAGAAACTCTTTTCACTACAGGATTAAAGAAAAAGACAGCTTTTAATACCCCCTAGGATGATGATTCTGATATTAAAACTCCCAAATTACTGAAGAAAAATTACCCCTTCCCCAACCAGGTCACTCACTAAAAAAAGTCTCCTATGCTATGAGCCTTTCTGGTCTTCTGCAAGGGAAAGCTCTGAATGAGTGGCTCACTGGCCCCAGCTGGGAATACATCAGTGCAAGCTCAATAATGGCAATGCTTTCTTTGCTTTTGTGCAAATGAAACCTAGGAATTCTGTTCCTTGAGAGCTGCACGAGGAAACCATTGTTAACTCCTGTGATTTTTAGTTGACAAATCTCATAAAACATTTAAGGGCATAAGTGTGTTAATCCAGACACAGGAGTGAGAATATAGGCCAGCTAAAAAATCAGCCTTTCATTTTTGTGTAAAGCTTTAGCTTTGACTAGAACTATTCTAGATGAACTTACTATCTGATCGTAATTTACCTAAAATGTCTAATTGGAAATTCAGGATACTTGCATCCAGAGATGCAAGGGGTTTGTATATATGGTTTAAATGTTTTTTTGAGGTAGTGAATAGACTCGAAAAATTACAAATATTTTTTATAACTTCTAAATATAAAAGAGGCTAAATGCATGCAGCATATTCCCTAGAAATTGTTCAGTGCTGTCCACCACTATATCTTCCTTTCCATTTGACAATGGCCATGAAAATTATTGAATTGAAATTCTCAAAAAAGAGTTTCACTGAAAGTGAGATAAAGACAAAGTCACCAAAGCGAAATTAAAACAGCCTGTCCTTTATATGTTTCTCTGTAGCAATATTACATTTCAGTAATTTTGTTTAGCATGTTTTTACATATTGCTCGTTTGTGGCCTGCTGA
>NW_009914334.1:24294-27617 GCF_000696875.1 Nestor notabilis
ACAATTATGTAGGAAATACTGTGCTGTTGCTGGAAAAAGTTTCTTGCAATTGCAAAGAGCAGGAAAACATAGTTACTATAAACTGATAAAATATCTGGGTTTTTTACTACAAAATAACTAGTAGCTATTATTGGCACTGCTTAGAAGTCATTTAATTTACTTTGCTTTTGATTGGGGTTGTGCATATTGAAAAGTTTGCTTTGGGTTTTGTTGCTAGCTGAAAAAAAGCAGAATGAGAGATACAGCGCTTCAATGTGCATTTATGGAAAAACCACCACATATTACTGCTAGAGCTAGTAAAACCGCCTATGGCTAAGTTTGCTTAATATTTGCCATTCACCCTATTTTCATTGGTTTATCACTACACGGGATTGCTCAAGCTGAAACCTGCCATGCCTGCCTCTGCCTTAAGTAGGAGTTTTTGAAATATTTTAGCAATAATTCCTCAGCTGTTTCCAAGAGTGATTTTAGAAAGAATAAGTAACTTTTAACTGGTTTCTGCTTCTCTTGGGCAATTTGCTTAGACCAACAAAGGGCTGAATCATGCTGCCTCTGGAGAAATGGTACTCATTACCCTCTGCCAGTAAAGCACACTGTAACACATCTGTCTCTCTGGAGGCCACATCAGGATCTGTAGGGCTGGGTCAGGATGGCGATACAGTTTGGCAGGACCACATGGACAGAGGGTGTGGACCCAGCTGTCACTGGAAATTCAAATCCAGAGGCACAGGGTGGCTGGCTGAAGAGGAGGGAGGCCAGGGTGACCTTCCTTTCCTCACCCATTTACAGTGGCAGAGCAGTGGGGACCTCCATCCATCTAGTATGTATCCAGAGGAGTCCCCAGCATGTCTTCCTGGCCAAGGTACCACATGGTAGCACTGGGTTCCTGCAACCACCAGGGGAGTGATTAGTAACAGAAGATTGCTTTAACAAGTCAACCGAAACAAATATCATCCTCAGCACAGTGACTTCAGCTGCCGCAAAATACAAACCAAGCACTCGGTCCCTCAGGCAGTCACTGGCTTCTTGTGGTTAGCGCCACAGATCTTCAAGCCAGGATGCCCATCACTTGAGGTGAGTCACTAGCCCTGGCAGTCATTGGTATTCAGATCCATTTGTTGGCATCCTCCTTGAAACCTGCTGCTACATATTCACTTGACATTCCTGGCAAGACTCTGCTCAGGAGCAAGAAGCTGGTTTTGACTTCTCTCTGCTCCTGCTTGGCACACAGCCTGCCCAGATGACACAGAGTTTGAGGTCAGAGCCTCCTGGCCTCTGCTTTCGCCTGTGGACCATTCCTTAAATGAAGTCCCAGGATTGCGATGGTGGAGACATTGTTAGTCCCTCTCCTCTGACCATTAACATAGCCAATAGGCACACTGTGGAGGGTCAAGACCTCGCTAAATGATTAGTATCTGAAAAAACTTGTCAGGTCCAGTTTTTAATGCTTCTCTAAACCATCTTAAACCAAATATGTTCCTCTGTGTCTTGGCTTTTTCTGCAGGCTGCACAAAGCTGAACTGTCATGTAGGATTGAGCACAGCGTTAAGGCAAAGTAAGGCAGTGAAGTGCTCAGGAAGGGTCTAGAAAAAGTCCTTCCACTGCCTTTTGCTACCTCTGGTGAAATTAACAGCTTTGTATCTGTCTCAAACAACTGAGGACTCCTACTTTTTTGACAGATGGATAATGGAAGAGGCTGCAGACAGTCAAGTCTGACACGGTCAGTGATATGACCTAATGCCACTGTTACCCTGTTCAGTCCACTGGCTTTCAGAATAAATTTATCAGCACTGTGTTTGTTCTGGACTTGTTTATAACCTTTCTAGCATGCAGAAAAAAAACCCTCATGAATTCAGTCTGCTAGCAAATAGCTGTGTAAATCACTGGCAAGGCATCTGTTTCTTCTGTCTAGTAGTTTGTCCATCCAGCCTGTAATTACCATGACCAGTTTGTCTTGTTGGACCAGGACTCATCCTAACTGTTAATTAAAGTTCCTCTTCTTGTGACATCTTGGGACTTGGTGTTACTTCACTTCCATAAAAATGCTTTGTTCCTTCACAGCACAGACAAGGAATGTTCTTACAGAGTTTAATGACTAATACACGTGTCTTTAATCACTTCTCTTTTTGAATTTATCTAATTACTTTGAGCAAAAGATTCATCATATTACCTGTCCTCAGAGTTCAGGCTATTTTTACAATTAAAGATTATATTTTTGCAATTAAAACTGACTTTAAAATGTGTCCTGGTGTGTTTTTCATTTTATTATTCTTATTTTCTTCTCTAAATAATTTTCTTGTTTGTGAGTGAAAAGACCTGTGCACAAAACTGAACAGTGGTTTTATTATTACCTTACTTTTGCTTCCTTGGAACAAAAAACCTCATTTTGTATTGTTACCTTTTTTCCTATCCCTTTCATTAATTTGAAACCTTTTTGTAATAACACCCAGGCTTTATATTGTTGTTGTGAATCTCAACTTAATGCAGGAGGTCTGTGTTCAAAAAGTATCTTAAGCTGGTGCAAGCTGAAGGCCAGGAGACAAACTCTGACAAATTTTTCTCCAGCTATTAGTATGTTACTACCCATATCCACTCTATGACAGTCACAGAGTCAATCCTTATTTTAGGGGTTTAAAAGGGATCATACTTTCTGTACCTCACATGAAGACCATCATCTGCAACTTTGAGCACAGTACCAGGAAATGCCACACGTAATCCCCTGCGTCTGGGTGATCTGACTGAGAATGAGTGTTCCCTCTTCACCCTCCAGCACTGAGCTGCAGAAGGCAAACACCAGCCAGCACCTCTTTGCATCACCCTAACACTTGGGCAGACATATGGACTGGTGCAGCTGAAATCCAGTTGGGTTTCTGGCTAATGGGACTAATTAAATATTGTCTTTATAGCATGGGTGTAGAGGAAAAGAGCTGGTTTTAATACCTTGGATACTGAAGGCTAACCCATCTGTCCATAAAACTGGCTGGTAAAGAATGTAGAGATTTAGCAAACCCCCTAGAATGTGGGGATCCCACATTGACCTCACAATCCCACATTGAGTAATTTCTCACTCTTCCGAGAAAAAAACTTTAGAAAGATTAGTGCACTTCACGGTTAACCTTAATTATGTCTTCAGTGTTTCATAGAATCATAGAATGGTTTGGGTTGGAAATGACCTTAAGATCATCCATTTCCAACCCCCCTGCCATAAGCAGTGACACCTCTCACTAAACCATGTTGCCCAAGGCTCTGTCCAACCTGGCCTTGAACACTGGCAGAGATGGAGCATTCACATCTTCCTTGGGTAACCCATTCCACTGCCTCAC
>NW_009914335.1:0-8730 GCF_000696875.1 Nestor notabilis
TTTAAAATATATGTATATATTAATCTAATGATATAAAATTTATCATCATATATATATCATCATATATCATACATATATCATTATGTTTTATATTTAACAATAATTTGAAGAGAACCATCAGCTTTTTATGTTTGCATTCCATGAACAATCGACCCATTGACCTTTACTAGCGTAATGCAGTTGAGCAATGTAACCAAAGCACCTCATTTGGCAAAGGGAAATCTGCATCAGATAAATCTAACCCTGAGCCCGGTTGTTCTCTTGGGTCACATCCTCAGTGTGCGTCACCGGACCGTGAGATGGGGATGTGTTTTCCGATGCTGTGATTTAGTCAGAGGCATTTTGTTCATAGAAAATGAAATTAAGTCTGAGGAATAAGTGTTTTGCAATGAATTATTCACCTTGAGAAAGTGGTAACATTAAGCTGCTATATTTTATTGGCCTATATAGCACTTCTCACTGGTCCCAAAACATGCTGCGGTATTATGAATTAGGGGGTCTCTGCAGATGCTCCTAAAATACTGCTGGAAAATGTCACCTACAAGGATATAACATCATTCATCACCAAAATGAATGTGGCACCTGAGGTGTAAACTAGCTGTTCTTTCAAGAGTAACATGAAAAAAACTGCTTAAAGAAGTAAGATGTCACTTCCCTCAGAGCTGCGTTCCATTTTAGGTGGCCAGATCTGATTTGCTTTGTTAGAAAGTGGCATTAATATGGCATTTTACCAGCCACGCTATGAATGTACCAGTCATTTTCATCAATAAAGCATGCTTGTGATCTAGAAGTTCTTAAGCTAACACTGTAATACCTCCTAAAACTTTTCTGAATGTGGTAGGATGGTTTTTAAAGAAAAGGGAAGCCAGACAAGTCATTATTTGATTTTTCAATTGACATTAAACAATTCCATTTTGTTCCATGGGAAAAAAAAGCCATCCCTCTTGGGCCAGCACCAACTCAATCAGCATGTTATCTGTCTGCTCTCCTTATGCCAGCTTGCAAGATCTGAGTCACACTGAGGCAACCAAGTAGCAGTTTGCTACAGACCTCCTCCAAGGAACAACAATATTGTAATTCCTATGTATACAAGCATATGCGTAATGCTTATTACACATGGGCATATCAAATGATTTAAAGCGTGGCTTGGTTCTTAAAAATAACATATCATTGTCTGTTAATCATTGCCCTTGGAAGTTCTTTCATCAATTTACAGGACCTCTTCTGCTGTGAATGCCAGCAGTAATGATTTCACAAGCTGGGATGATGCAGACAAACATTAAATGTTGTTTACAACTCCATTGGCCTTTGATTAGAAAAAAATAAATCCTCATGGAGTCACAAGAACTCTGTCTGCAATCACCCTGCTTATCCAGCAAGTAAACCCTGTGATGTCCTGGAAAAAGGCTTGTAGAGAGCTGGAAGCCAGACTAGAAGCTGAGAAGTTGATATTTGTCCTTCTCGAAGCTGTCACCGCTCTGGGCAGTGCTCTGCCCGCTGGCTGCACCCACAGTGGGTGGGATGCTGCCAGCAGGACATCTCCATTGCATGGCTGCAAGCGTGCCTCCTTCCACAGCTGGCATGCCATGGTCACGATCCAACCCAGCTAATAAGGCTAGTTCATGTCCTAGAGCTTGAATCCCTGCCCCGTGTCTCAAACCCCTCTTGTGCTAATTGTGCTCCCTCTGGGGTAGGAGAGATGGTTTTTCCACATCTGATGTGCTGTGGCTCCTGGTGTGATATAATCCACCTAATTAAAATAAAGGCTTGAATAGAATCATCTCCATTTCATTCCAAGTAGAAACTAGAATCCTCAACGAAATACCTTTAAAGGAACTTTCATGATTTCCTTATGTCACCCAGTGCACTCTGAGGTAGGGGTTGGGGATCTTTGTGTTAGTTCTGCAGTTTAGACAGGATGTATCTAGTGAAGCAGAATCCTTCCACGATTACTGAATCATACTGAATATGTACCCTGTGAAATTTCAGCCCCAGCACTGAGGTATCTAAGCTTTATAGCACCATAATAAGCAGGGAAGATACAAGCAGTTCCTTTCTACACATAAAAGATACCCTGTAAGCCTTTAAAGAGTGCTTACCTGTACACAGTATTTTCTCTGTGTAGGTCTTCTAAGCCACAAAGAATCTCTGCTGCATAAAACAAAGCTCTTTCCTCCTCAAAGCCTGGGTTTCCCATGTTGTAGATATGAAACTTCAGGTCACCTCCATTCATTATGGTCAGAACTAAACACAATGCATCCTTTGTTTCATAGGCATAGGCTAAATTGACCTAGAAAAACATTTGTAGCACAGTTGTGATAGTTCATTTAGCTGCTGAGAAGAAAGCACAAACTTTTCTTTAAAGATATCATCTAGAAAAGGAAAAAAAAGAAACTGAATTTGAAATGGGCCTTATTACAATAGCAAACATACATTTTAGAGGGACAGAAAAATTCATCATCAGAAACCGTCACAGTTAATGCTCAGATAGCTTCACAAGCTGGACAAACAAACTAACTCCAGCCATACTTTTCCATGTAAGAGAGATCTTAATAACCAAGGGAATCTACACCTCCTGCTGCACTGTTTTGCTGGATAGCTGTCCAAAAGCTGTCATCTCAGTAGGTTCCCAGGAAGGCCCAGATAGCCTGGTCCTGTGGTGGTCAAACGGACCATCACTCAGGCATGAGGGTCAGCATCATCCTGCTCTGGCAGGTGCCCCTGGAACAATCAGACAAGCCAAAAGCTACCCTTCATGTTTAAGTATGTGCCATCATCTTTGCTTCTGCCAGAGGTAAGTAAACATCTTGCATCTGTTGTTTTCACAGTGTTTCCTAAAATAAGTATAAAGAACATGACAGATGCTGAGATAACAACACCTTTTTTTTTAATCTAAGGCAAGTTTTTATAGCGAAACAAGAGCTGGCATGAGTCAGGAAAGCCCTACATCAGACAGACCAGCTCCACGTCATTGGTTTGTAGCCAATCTCTTCTGATCTATTTGGGTTGAATATCCTTCAGTCTCCTCCGACCTCCTCTCTCCCAGACACTGGGAATTCAGGTAATCACGCTGGATAAAAATAGCTCAGCTGATGCAGCCCTGATGCAAGTCAAGGCTGCAAAATGCATCATTCCCATGGCAGGAACCGGCACCTTGGTTGGTGCGTTTCACACAGACCAGAGACTAAAATGAGACTTGGCAAAGGTGCACGGAGCAGGGTTAAGGTGCAAAGCGAAGGGAGTCAGCTTCTGGCACCTTCCCTGTTGTAGGAATTGGAGGAGGCATCGGGTTCAACAAGAGCAGTGCTCAGCAGGTGAGCAGGGAGCTGAGCACCGAGCTGAGCACGGGGAGTTCAATACTCACTACAAACTGACTATTGACTTTTTCCAAAATCTGCTTTTCATTTAGTGCCATGGATTCGCCTTTCCTCTTCTTTATTCTCTTCTTCTCTAATCTCTTGCAGGCGTACATCTTCCCTGTCGCTCGCACTTGGCAAGCGCAGACCTGAGAATTAAAGAGAACAATTGCCGGGTAATTCGAAGCAAACGCTGCGTCTGGGTTGCACTTCTACTCCCCATGAGCTGATCCCAGTGAGTCCTTTTAAGGTTAGAGACGGCGGCACAGTGAATAAGGCACAGGCGGGGGCAGCTGGGGAACCGACTACTGTTTCCAAACCTGCTGTGTAATATTGGTTTCATTATTCCACTTTCCTCCGCCTGCTTCCTATTCCACCTCCTTTTGTCTGTGCAGATTGTAATCTAGGCTAAAGCCCGTCCACCCCTCCTCTGACTCTGCTGCCCAGCCATCAGTTAAAACACAAATAAGGGTGTGCCTCTAAATTCCACTGTTAGTCAAATATGGAATAATTCTCAAAAGTGTTCTTTTGGGATGACAGTGTCATAGAATCACAGAATTGTTTGGGTTGGAAAGGACCTCAAGATCATCCAGTTCCAACTCCCTGCCATGGGCAGGGACACCTCACACTAGCCCATGTCACCCAAGGCTCTGTCCAACCTGGCCTTGAACACGGCCAGGGATGAAGCATTCACCATGTCTCTGGGCAACCCATTCCAGCGCCTCAGCACCCTCACAGTAAAGGACTTCTTCCTTAGATCTAACCTCAACTTCCCTTGTTTAAGCTTGAACCCAGTGCCTTTTGTCATGAGAGGTCAAGTAAAACTGTCAGCACTTAATGAAAATCAACCTCTGTTGCATCAGGTTCCTGTGATCTGCAGTGCCTGAGAAGTAAGAAACACTTTCACAGAAGCTTTAAGACCTACTCACCTCCCCAAAGCCACCTTTCCCCAGTACCCTGTACTGCCGAAATGTGTTTTTTGTTACTGGTTGCCTGGAAGAAAAGGAAATAAAGAAAAAAAAAAAAGAAGACAACACATTTAATGCACTCTCAGTGATTTATTTATTTCAGAGCATACTTTTGAAAAAGCAAAAGAGATAAATATGAGATAATCACATTGTTTCAAGGTAATCCTATTATAGAATATAATATATAATTATGTAATTCCATTACTTCAATGCTATGTATGGCTTGAACTTTTCAATTCCAACATATTAAGCTGTAATAAAATACAACACATTAGTGAGTCATCAGTATAATTTCTGCAAGCATCTTAGGACCAAGGAGGGTTCTCTATCTTCATGATATAGCTTTGGCCTTTGTTAAGCAAAGAGGAGGCCTGAGACCTTTCAATAATGTATTAATTCTCATGATGCATAGGATGGGCTAACGCTTTATGACTTTGCTTGGTCTTCAAGGTCATAGAACCCTAGAATGGTTTGGGTTGGAAGGGACTTTAAAACTCATCCAGTTCCAACCCTCTGCCATGGGCAGGGACACCTTCCACTAGACCAGATTGCTTTAAGCCTTGTCCAATCTGGCCTTGAACACTGCCAGGGATAGAGAAAAAGAGATTCAGAATTCAAACCACCATAAAGCATTTCTGGTGTCTTGACCTTAAAGAAAACAGGAAAATTATGTGAAACAAGGAAAGAAAGAATCCCAGGAACCACAGAGGTGGGTTCAGATGCCATTTGCAGGAGGGGAGAGCAGTAAACCAAGCTCCAAGCCAGTCTGGCCCTGCCTGGGCTATCTGCCTCCTGGAAGAGCATCATGGGTGAGAAGGGAGGAAAAGCATCTCTTTCCTTTAAAGGGCCAAATTAAGGGTTAAATAAGTCTTTCTGAGGGCAGAGTGCTCCATAACATTCACTAGACATGACCTACACAACCTAACAAAGTTCCCACAAAATCCTGCCCTACCAAAATGGCCCCAGCCCTACATCTAACTTACACTTTGTTACCATAAAAGCTTTATAACGTGACAGAAGAAGAACCCCACCACTCCACCACTGAAGTTTTACAATCATATGAGTGGTTGATGTGGATATTCCCAATGGCTCCGTTTCCCTCTGGCGGGCAGCCAGCCGACAGAGGGAGCACAATAACGTGGCTGTTCCCACAACAGCAGTGATGAGGTTGGTGACAATAAGGAATAAATGCTAAAGTGAATCGTTTCATTTATGTTCATTATTGTTTTTAAAAGTAGGGGAAGAAAAATACGCAGAAGGCCAAAACTAGAAGAGTGAGTGATGCTATTTTCAGCCTTCTGTGAGGATACTGCAAATGCATTTGGGGTTAAAAGCAACAATTAGCAGTGATAACTACATGCTCAGCAATGTCTCTGGAATAAATGGACTGTAGGACTCCTCCATTGGAGCCAGCAGGCTGTCAGAAGGATCTGGTGATCACTGTGCTACTAACAGCTCTTTGCTAATCCTAAAAGCAGTTCTCCCAGCTTCTTAAGCCAGGCATATCCGATAGCTTGTCACACTTGTCGGGGGAATGGAAAAAGTAATAATCCTCAAAGCATTTCAGAAAATTCCTTATCCCAAATGTGAAAGTAGATAGGAAATAGCCTGGCTAAGGATGAATCATCTGATGTTTCTTTAATTGAAATAGAAGAGGAAATGCTGGATTCAGTAAGATGGCATGTGGAGCATGTCTTGGCATGAAACAGCTCTCCCCTCTGCCCACCGCTTGCCTTCTCTCTTGTGCAGCAGCTTTGTAGCTAGCTTTCCAGGGAGAAGAACTGGCACAGCTCCTTTGATCTCCGAGGCATCACGCTGATACACACCACTCATGGATCTGGCCCTAACTCATCTGCCATAATTAATTCCATTTGTGGAACCCGGGGCTTCTCTCAACTCAAGGTCACTGCTACCCACAAGTGTACATCTGCTGCAGCCCTCACGACAAGGAGAAGGCAAAGGCCCCTTTCCTTGCTAATACCCACTAAGGCTGCCTGGTTATCAAATGTGCTCAGAAATGTCTAGGTAATATATATGATGCAAGGACCTATGTGACATATTTTTGTCTGTTTACAGTGATTTGATAATAATGATAACTGATCCAGGCAAAAGGTCACCATATTCAGAGCATAGCTAAACAGAAAGACAACTGAAGTTGCTGAATGTACTTCAGTCCTACCTGATCTGCCTAATGATACCATTAAATGGGCAACCACCTGACCTTTAGAAGCCAAAACTGCCTCCCTAGTGTTTTGGGGTAGGTTTCTGGTTTATTCTGTTCTTCCCTAGCCAGCAGCATCTGTTTCAGTCTTGCTTGGGCACAGTGTTTGCAAATACAAAAGCCAGAGACTGGATGTGTATCTTTAGTTTAGCATTATAGATGCACAAGGGTAGGTTATAAAAAAGGGTAATGTGTCCTTCAATCTGTGCCATGAGCAGCTCATGGTGACAAGACAGTGAAATTGGCCACATACATTTCTCAGAGCACAGGATTCCTTAAAGAGAGAAGGGAGAGGCTGAAGAGTATTGCTGGGTCTAAACATACTTAAATCCTAGGCACCAACCATGCTCATTGGATGGTCACAGTTGGAGACTCAGCTCATGGTTAAATTGAGCCTAACACCAACATAACCATGACTTTCCTATATGGCATCTTCCTGTGGCTAAAGCCATTATCTCTTCTTGAACCTTCTAACAACGAACACTTGTTTTTAAGTTAAATGATAAAATTAGGAAAGCCTTCCTGGAACTCTCTGGGAGAGCTTCCCTGGAGTATAGCTCAGGGAAATGGTGAATGAGTCTTGATGAACCTTCCTGAAAGAGAACAGTGAAAAGAGGGAGAGAATTGCTGCACAAAGAGGGCCATAAATGGCAAACATTCGGATGAGGCTTTGGTAATGCTGAAGAAAGGCCAAGGGTCTTTATCTTGAAGGCAAAGGGAGCAAACATACTATCTCAGCTGTCAGATTTTGAGCATGGAAAGTGAAAATAAATCTTTTGTATTCATTTTTTATAGGAAAAAACCCCAAACAACTTGTGACACTTACCTTTCCAACCACTTCCACTGGAGAAACCTGTCGAAGTACATGCTGTTCAGGTACTCTTGGAATGGTTCCCCACTGAGGTGGTCAAGGACAGATCTATCTCAGATGAAAAGGATATATAAGCATTTTATACTCCTGAACTTGGAGCAAAAGAGAAACAAAACAAGAGGAGAAAAACCAGACTTCTTGTATGGTGGGATCATTTTACTTTGTCTTTATTTTGTACTTTATTTTACTCATGGTTTCAACCTAGGAACAAAGTGATAAGTTGGATGTATTTCATAACAGAAGGCCTTATACAAGCTGAATAGTGATATGCAATGGTTCTGCTTGCTAAAAATTAACAGGGCATCTGCCACTGGCTTCGATGGACTTTTACAAGGACTGTTACTCAACAACAAGTCTATTTGCTTCTGTTAGTAAATGAGCACAACACCCTCAGGAACTGAGCTCCTAAACGTTAGGGGATGTTTATATCTGGATCGAAGATATCTGGCTAAAGCCTATTTCTTTCAAAGAGGGAGCATCAGAGGTGTTATTTTGAGCAAAAAATAATCAATTTCAATTCCTGCTATACAGAAGAAGTAGTAACTGTCACTGAAATCAAAAGGCTTTGTCTAAGAGCTATGTGTTTTGTAGAGTAAAACAGAAGAAAGAAAGTCTGAACAAGGATGTGGATTTGCTTCTGGATCACGAAAGGAATTCTGGGGCTCATGCAGTGGATGCAAAGTCTTTTGCATAATGAAAGGAAGGAAGGAAAAAAAAGGCCAGACTGCAAATGTGAGAAAGACATATGTTGCTCGTGACAGGCAACAAGCAGCCCGAGACCAACAGACATCCCATAAGAAAGGCCAAGGGTTCAGTGCTAAGAAGAGATGGGATGAGCTGAGAGAGCTGTCTGAGATGAAGGTGGTCACATTGATTAACAAGGGGTTGTTCTCCTGCTGGTTTGGGTTCTTGCCTTGTTTACTGGGGCTACTGCTTCCACCCCTGCCAGCAGCATTGGTGGGGACAAAACTTGGGTTTGGGTGAAGAATGGCCACAAGACATGAGTATTTCTGTGTACACAGACACTTTTCCGTCTGTATCTAGGGCTGTACAGACAGACTTCCAGATTTTGCTGGAGGAGGAAGGAAATTCTCTCTGAGGGACTAGTCTGGTTTGGGAGCGGATGATCTATGTCTTACCCTTGGGCAGTTCTAGACCTCAGCAAACAATTCACCATGAATAACATGCACATGGGAAATTGGAGGAGGGCAGGAGCAGACAGTCAAAATACTAAAGGTCAAAGCAGAAGTTAGAGCTATACATGCGTGTCTCCTGCAGACTGATCTTATCTGTGAAGATGTGTCTGAAACTCAT
>NW_009914335.1:8761-18198 GCF_000696875.1 Nestor notabilis
GCTCCAACAGGATAGGAAGCTTTATATTCGTATGTATGCCTCCCTTTTTTTGGTCTGACTGTGAACTCTTCCAAAATTAACATTATTCAGAACATTTAGTAAATACTAACAGCAAGTTTTTAAAACTTCCTTTTGACCCCATTTCAGTCTGTGCGAAATGATCAGCATATTTATTAACAAGGTCTCAAACCTGGCTCATTTATCTGTTTGAGCTGAGATGAAGGAATGGCTGCTGGTGAATACGAGCCTGAATTAAGTGGTGTCCAACGCTAGCCTATTCCATTCAGTTAATTAAAAGCTGTGCGCATTTTACAGAACAATAGCTGCCTTTCAGCAGTTGTTTGCTCTTTAGTTCCCCTCTTTGGCAACAACAAAGTGCATTTTAGAGGGAACTGTCAGCTTTCAAACCAATTTGAGAACTGGAAACAGGCATCAGGGGGGTTTGCGTTGAGCACAGCTCTGCCTTTGTCACTGGGACTGGCACACACAACTGGTGCGAGTTACATGAGCATCTCTACACGACACCAGGCCAATGCAAGGAAACTGGTTGAGTTGTAAGAGAAGGCCAGAAATAACCCACATCTCGTCCCAACGCAAAGAATAACTGGAACCAGAAAAGGTCAATGAAATGAGTCAAAACAATGAATGACAGTGGAGCGAATTTTACAAATCCCCATGACATCATCCAGGGAAAACAAACGGTGCTCAGCCAGAAACCACACGGGCCAGCGTGCGATGATCCCTCCTTTTCATATTTCCAGTCGTTTATGATCTACTGGCGCGAACAGCCTCGGGTCAGTGCTTGCAAACGCAGAGCGCATACCTGGAGCTTTAGTGCACAACAGCGCGAATCGCCTCGCCGCTGCAAAAACTGATAAGCCTTTTCCCAGACAAAGGATGAAATAATGCACGTTCGTTTTGAACGCCACAGGCAGACAGAAGGCATTAAAAAGCGCCCCATTCTCCTGGTGAAGATTTTCTGGAAAAGCCATGCGGAGCAAGTTTGCACATTCCTCTGTCTAAATGGGCTGTATAGCCACTTAATTTTTATGCGCTTTGAAACAGAGATGTTTTCTTTGGATGCGTTATCATTGTAGCTCTTTTCACACAGCATGAAATCCACGGCTGGTTTACTTGGCTAGAACACTCCGTCAAATACCTGAAACACTAAGTGCCTGTGTGCAGTGTATATAATGGCATGGAAATATTTATTACATTTTGCTCAGATGAAATGACTTCACCGCTTGTCAGCTGTGCCTGTAGGATTATGAACATAAGCCGAAGATACCTGCTTCAGGTTCAGATTGAAATGTCTGTCTTTTACCTGACACATGCCTTACAAGCTGCTGACTGCAGCTCTGATATCTTTGGGTATCGAGTTATACTTACTTTGTACAGTGAGAGAATAGCTCTTTGCAGGGGCTGTTTTCGAGTTTCTCCTCTGTCTGTTGGATAAGATCTTGACTGACTTCAGGAACGCAGGCTGGAGACTACGGGGAGAGAAGAGAGGGGTGTGTTATCTCTGTGATGAGGTGCAGATTCTCCTCTCTCAATGTGTAAAAGACACATTCGTTATTTATGCCCTGAGCTGCTTCCATTCAATTTCAGCGGTTGTGTAAAAGCAAAGGAGCTTTACGTCAAACAGCAGTAAAATAGGATACCGTGGTAACTCGCTCCACATTCCACTCTATCCTCACATTGCTTTTCTGCCTTCTCCTGTACCTTCACCTCCTTGCCCAGCCTCATGAATATGCAGGACACACTCCTTGCCAATTCTTTGAACTGCTCCCTTGCATCCCATGAAAAATGTGCTGGCCTGAACTGTGCACAGGCCATTCTCTTAAACAAAAGATTTTGCCCAGTGTTTTCACTCCACTGATGATTCATTGTGCTGTCTGAAAAATCCATCTTTTCTTTTTTAACCAGCAAAGGAAAACAAGAGCAGAGCCTTGGTATTTATGGATTTATATATAAATAATATAGAAAGATGCTCACAAAAGTGCCTGGACACCTTAATTCATTATTAGAAGGACAAAAAATGATCCAGGAGTTTTAAAACAATCATTTCAAAAAGGAACTCTGCCAACCAAGCACATAAACTCTTTTCATCCTCTCTTCCCTTTAGACAGAATGCACATTCAGCCTCTTCAAAAAGCCCTTACCAAAGAGAGGTCTTTTGCAGTATGCCTTGTTGGTTAACCAGTTTAGGGCCTTTGGGACTAATTATCTATAAAGACAGTTTTTAGGCAGTCCACTTTCTTATTCATTGACAGTATACTGTAATTATATAAAAAGTGTATATATGTGTGTGTGTGTGTACCTATTTATAGGCATTTCTCCCATTGACATGAAAGCCCCTTTATATAACCAATTGGATTTGGGTATTTTCAATGAATCCAGTCTTAGCTGACAAAATCCTCTTTCCTTGCAGAAGCCTTAACAGTAATGTTCCCCATCCATGGCCATGACCACCAGATGTGCTGAGGGGGTGGGTCACAGAGCATCATCACTCATTCCTGGCCAGATGTTCTCAGTAACTCACCCTTAGCTGGGGATATCTTGGCAAGCACTGAAATGCATCACAGGCAGAGTTCAAAAACACTGGAATGAGGACAGAGGAAGGGGCAGAGGTGGAGCCAGAGAAAATCTCCAGCATAGTGAAAGCTGAATTAAGTCTTTTATCATTTCCTTCCCACTGCTGAAATGTGAATATGATCCTGGTTGTGACATGAAAAAGTAAGTTTGTTCCATGGTTTACAGAACCGTCTGTGCATGCTATGTAATGCAGTCTCACTGTTCAAACTTCACAGATGATCTGCAGAACATGTCCTTGCTGAAATATTTTGTCATTTCCTCCTTATATTCCTCTATTTCCTCAGCAAAAGATATCAAGGGAACACCCACTCTTAATTACAGAGAGAATATATTGCTAATAAGAAAGAAGTTTCACAGTTCTTGAGAGGTAGATAAGCTCATACATTATCACAGAATCCCAGACTGGTTTGTGTTGGAAGGGACCTTAAAGCTCATCCAGTTCCAACCCCTGCCACAGACAGGGACACCTTCCACTAGAGCAGGTTGCTCCAAGCCCGTGTCCAACCTGGCCTTGAACACTGCCAGGGATGGGGCAGCCACAGCTTCTCTGGGCACCCTGTGCCAGCGCCTCAGCACCCTCACAGGGAAGAACTTCTGCCCAAGAGCTCATCTCAGTCTCCCCTCTGGCAGGTTCAAGCCATTCCCCTTGTCCTGTCCCATCATGCCCTCATCTAGAAGATGAAGAGACTGAGACGAAGCCGGATTTCCTCAGCTTGTTTGGCCACTGAGGTTAACATGAGCTAAGAACAGTAGAACAAGTCTCAGTAATTTAGACAACTTACAGAAATTCCTAACTGCAGATGCCCCTGACAAAGTCCCAGTTTTATATCAAGAGAGTACATAAAGGCAAGAGTGAAGCAGTGAAATTACTAGGGAAAAAAATCAAAAATCCTGTTTTCCAGTCCTACAGCTGCTGCATTGAAACAACTGGGGAAAAAAGAGGAAACAGATAAAAAAGGCTTTTAAAGGAATATTCAGATATAAACCAAAGCCTAATGATTAGCAGTATGTCGGTTGATTTAGGCTAGGAACCATCTGAATTAATACCTGTGCTTTCTAGTGGGTTGTGTGGACAAGCTCATTGGCAGCCCAAAGCTTGTACATGGCTGTGTGAGTCCACTGCTCAGACACCTGGTTATCTTCAACACCTCTCTGATTTATAGGGTAGAGAAACACTGCTGAACTCCAGAGTCTTTGTACTGCTGTGAATCTGGAGTGTCTTCTGATGTGAATGGAGTTGCATGAGTAAAATTGATATCTAATTGATGTTACTACTAATTAAATCTAGAACTTGTTCTACATTTATAGGCCAAAATTGGGATCCAAAAGCTAAATTCTAAACCCCGTAATTAGTCATTTAGACCAAGTGACCTGATTCTTTGTCATGCCAGGCAACTTCATTTCTCGTTGGGAATTCATTTCCCAGCGGGAGATAAGCTGCCTTGAGGTTAAGCGTTGAAGATCATGCTCATGATACATTATTAGTAATAATGCCATCAAATTTTGTCTGAGATCAAAGTACATTTAAAAAAAACCTGTAAGCATCAGCTAACTTTTTCAGAAAGAAGAAATTAATTGTTTAAGGGAAAAGGGAGAAAAATGAGTAAAAGAAACTATATGACAATGTGGGAAGTATTTAAAAATGGCACGAACTGTGGTTCCTTTCTCCAAGTCTGTGGGAGATACAGTCACCACTTGGTTTTTCAAAACCACTCATTGCTGACCATTGAATCTCTGCTTCCTCTGAACGAACTGAGAGCAAGCTAACAATATCAAGGTAGGTAAAATCACAAATACACTGACATCCCATACATGGACTAAGGCCTTTAATCCCTTACATGGACAAAAGTGCAAACACTTTACTAGAGCACTTCATTTTCTAGAACAAAACCCCACTTTTTTCCACAGGCTCAACATTTCCAAAGGTTTTCTAGGATAAAGGACACCTGCAAAATATTTGGTGTCCTTTATGCAGCCCTTTATATTGTTCAGGGCAGAGCAGTTGCACCACATGTAACGGAAGAGCATACCCAACACTTTCTAGCTCTGCACACAGTACTAGGGAGCATTTGTATGATCCTTCCTGACATTTTCCTTGAGAGTTCACAGTTCCCAATACTCCCAATAAATAACCATGACTGCCATTTTCCCTGCTTCAGTCCTGTGCATACCTACAGCCTTCAGACAAAGCCAGGAACAATTACAAGCCAAAACCCAACCTCACCAACCTACGTTTGCTTCCCTGGAGAACAATTAGGTAGCACAAGTTATGAGTGAAAGAGAGCATTTGGATCCCAAGAGGGAAAGCTTCCAAAGGTAACACTTTGGCCAGTTACAGAAGAAAAAGTTGCTTCTTCCCTGGAGAGATGCAAAAGATTTCTGCAGCCCTGAAGCAATGGTTATTAACACTGTTCTCCTGCTGCATGACGGGTAATGGCTGTAAAAGCAAATTCAGCTTTTACAGGGGAACAGAGACACCTTTTCCAGCATATTAAAAGTCCTGTGGCAGCAGGAGAGCCACACACCATGATTAAGACCATTACATCTGAGTGCGTGACAAAGAATATTCTGCTAACTCTTCAGAAACACCTGCAGAAACCTGTTATGTTCCTTGTATACTTAAATAAGTACAGTCCTGTATTTCCCCTAATGGCTATTCTGTTTCCTGAAGACAAAGAAAGTGATTCTTGAGCTCACTTACAATAATGTAAATCAGAAACAATGCCAGTCAAGTCAACAGGATAACACTAGGGTAAAGCTGATGGAACTGAAACCAGATTCATGTCCCAAGATTCTGGCAGTGAAAAAAGTGCTTAAATTGATCCTAGACAAAAATTTATCTCATCACACTATCCTTTTTGACCAGACAGTTTAATGAAAGTCAAAAAGTCCAAATTACTTTCACGAGGTTTTAATCAAAATCTCCTATTTCCTGTATCTTCTCATTTATGGCCAGAAACTGAAAACCTTCGTATAAATATTTCGCTGGCAAAGCAACAGCTCAGTTTTATGGTGCCCTCTTGTTTAATTTTTAAGAAAAGAATGCAACTAGGACTTGGATTAGTGATCATCTGAGAAACAAGAAATGGATATTCAGTTACTTCTGAGTGCCATTGACACACTGAGAAAAAAGTCTCCAATTGTAGATTTTGGGGTTTTTTTCCTAATTTAAAAGACAAGATCCTTCCAGCTCCTCTCCCATTTCAGTAAATGGCATGAAAACAGCTGAGATGTCACACACTTGATCAAGGTTAGTTATGTTGTGTCCACAAAAATTTGGAGATCATGGTTCCTTCCAAATTAAGCCTCTGGGCCTGCAAAATACTTCCTACATTTTGCTGAGAGGTTGATTGCAGCTTCTCCCTCTTCTTCTCCTATTCACTAGGATGCGATCTCTGATAAACAACATGGGGGTTAGGTTTCAAGTGGGATGCAATACCACCCATAAATGCCAGGTTCTCAGTGGGAGCTGAGTACATTGTAGGCCAAATGCAAGCTGCTCTTTCCACGGCTGTCCCTGGCAGCCTGAATGCCAGCAGACCCCTGCCAGGTAGCTATTCCATGCCACATCTGGTACTGCTCATGTCCCAGCACTCAGCTCCTCACTGAAGTACTCAAAAGAAGCAAAATCTGACTCAGCTGAAAGCTTCCAGGCTGTGTAACTCCCCATTATCTGTTATTCTCAATGTCATGTTGCATCACTGCACTTTCACATGTAAACTCCCCTGTGCTGACAGCTCTGTAAGTTTTGCTACAGGCTACTTCACTCAGCCCTTCAAGACACAGTATTTGTTGATCGTCACTGAACAGGACAGCAAACAAATAAGCCTTCTCATAAAATCATCTCTATACGTTTGCCATGGTCCCTATATTCCTCTGGTGGTGTTTTCCCTGTGCCTGTGTGGAGGACTCCTGACCTTTTGTTGATATATCAGCTAATGAAATTATTCATAAAACAAGCCAAAATGCCACACTAATGATCAGAGGGATGAAGCACCTCTCCTATGAGGAAAGGCTGAGAGAGTTGGGGTTGTTCAGCCTGGAGAAGACTCCAGGGAGACCTTATTGTGGCCTTTCAGTTCTTAAAAGGGGCCTATAAGAAAAATGGGGAGACAGGGCCTGCTGCGACAGGACAAGGGGTGATGGTTTTAAATTAAAAGAGGAAAGATTCAGGCTGGATGTGAGGAAAAAAGTCTTTACAATGAGGGTGGTGAGGCCCAGAGAGGTGACGGATGCGCCATCACTGCAGACACTCAAGGCCAGGCTGGACGTGGTTCTGGGCAACCTGATCTAGTTGAAGATGTCCCTGCTCATTGCAGGGGGGTTGGACTAGATGAGCTTTGAAAGTCCCTTCCAACCCAACCTATTCTATGATGCTATGATTCTGTGACTATGATTCTATGCCAGCACTACCTAGGGAGGCATTCAGATCTTCTCTGATAATTTTACTTTTTCTTTAAACCACATTATTTTTTCTAATTTCCTTAAAAGAGCACTTCCAGATGTTTAAAATGTATGACTTTGGTCAAGATACAGTGTGCTATAGCTGTTGCCTCCGAGTCTATGGAGATGAAAGCAGGCAGCCAGCTAGCAGAGATATGCAACTTCAGTGAGCAAAAGCATTTTCCTGACAAGCCAGCAGCTGGGCTTACCCTTTCTGAAGCTGGGAGTTGGTGGGGAGTAGCAGATATCTCTGTGTAACCAACTCCAACCACTCCCGATGGCTCTACAGAACCCAGGGCAGATGCACACACAACACCGACGTGGCTGTGCAGAGTTGGATTATTGTGCACAACACTGCTTTTCCTGTGGGAAAAGTGCCCGAATGACAGAGGGAACTGAGAGGGATGTGCTGAGACTCCAGCTAGAGACATGAATCCGGTTGGGCTCACCACTGTTTGAGAAAGCCATAGAGAGTTGATGAGAGCACAAAGGGTCTGGAGGGTTGAGAAACATGCTTGGGAAAAAAACATGCCAAAGAGAAGCATGGAGGTACTAGATTTGTTTTGTCTGGAAAAGTAGGAGTGAAACACGGTAAAGGTCCTTTAATATAGAAGTGGTTTTAATAAAGAGGGCAGGGATCAATTATCCTGCATGTTCTGCTCTGCACTGCAGGAATGATACGAAACAATCTATTTAACTGGCTATGAAAGCTGTTTTTTCCTTAATTTTTCACACATGAAGCTCAAGAACAGGCATATGAATATTGTGGAATCTCTTCTCAGAGGTCTGAAAGGCCTCTGAGGTCAGACAGACATCTGTTGGTGATCTGAGTGCATTTGATCTCTGTTCAGTGGCTTTTGAGCCCTCTCGCAGTCCTTTGTACCACTGATTCTGCAAAACACTGGACTCTGTAAAACACAGGCACAAGGCACGGCCCTGAGAGCAGACAAGGGAAGTTGGCATGCGAAGTGCTCACCAAAGGAAACCTGGAGCTCTGGGCAAAGGAATAAGTATCTTCCTTGCAAATGAACAGTCCTGCATCAAAGACACTTGTCTCAATCATCATGGTTTCCTACAAGAAAAGAAATAGCTTGCAGAACCCTGATCTTGAGATCAGAGAAAGGGATAGCATTGACTTCAGACTGACTTCGCAAGAAACAGAGCAGGCCCATAGTCTGGAGGTAATTTTTTACCCTTACACTGTGCCTTTCATCTAAGAACCTCAAAATATTAAAGCTTCGTTGCATGATTAAGTCTTCATGAGCTAGGTGGCAATCTCATAATATTTTATAGAGCAGTGAACAGGGAGGTTGAGAGTTGTATTTTGCAGAAGAGTTGATCATCATCTGTTACTGAAATCAAAGAAGTCTCACTGAGATAAATGACAGCTTGAGGTGCCCAGATTCCTCAGATCAGTCTATTTATAGCTTGCAATTAGCGAATAAAGAATGGAAACCTAAGAATGCAGGCTTTCATTTTATACCAACACTTGTCAGTGGATGTAAGTCATCACAGTATCTTAAAGCACGATGCTCCATCACTACAAAAATTATATAAACCAGAAGGACACCACACTCTTTAGATGGAATAGACTTCATGCAAACTTTTGTTGTAAACACAACTGCTTTCCTGGCGAGTTTCAGAGATATTCAAACACAATAAGCTATTTTAAAAGTTACTTGCATGAAACAAATAATGTGCAGCATATGTTATGTCTCAGGGTATGAAAACATTCCACAACAAACTAGCTTAAAATAATTAAAAATGTTTCAGTCAATGGACAAAAGTTCAAGCCATAACTTTTCTTGAGCTGCCTCTGATTCCAAGCCCTTCTGTCTTAATGTTATGTGTACTTTCAGATGTTGACAGCAATTTTCCACATACAATCTACTTACAAACCTCCACACAGATCTGCTACCAGTAGAGACCTCAAAACTATGAAAGACACAAGCTAAAATGAGCCTGTTGGTGTGAGATGATGCATGGTGGGATGAGGAGAGTTCATGCACAAAAACCTGGAAATACTGGCTTCATCCAGCTGTTATGTTGCTGCATTTGATTTGCACTCACCTGGCCATGACCCAAGACCAGCAACGGAGAGCAATGGTTTGTGTCAAGGATGGGAAGTCTGCCACATGCAATGCCATTTCTGCTGTTGCTTTTGCAGGGTCACATCGTTCTCCAGATGTTTGAGGAAGGGTCAGCAAAGCAGGGGGAGTAGTTACCAGGACAGGTAGCAATGGTGTGATCATCAGGGGCGACTGTCCTGAGTATTCTTTGAGGCAAACACTCATAAGGAGGCATAAGGAGGACTGTAATCAGAGCAGTTACTAGAGGAGACTAGGTAGATATAGGCAAGTCATGCTAGTAGGTGCAAAATTAGGGCAAGAACAACTTAT